>NW_012267362.1:1218347-1346103 GCF_000151885.1 Dipodomys ordii | reverse complement strand
GGTACCTGGTATCTGCAACCGGTACCTGGTATCTGCGAGTGGCCCCCTGTGTCTCTGGGGCTCCGGCAGCCCCCGCCCTGCCGGCTGGCCAGCGGCTTGGCGCTCTGCCGCGCGGCCAGTAAAGGTTGGGGGAGGGGTCTTCGCTCTTCTCTGTTCTGAAATTCTTCTTATCCTCTCTTTCTTTTTTTTATTATTTTTCACCTCTAGTTTTTCTCTGAGTGTTCGTCTTTTTGTTGTTGTCGGTCTCTTGGGGAGATTGAGCGTTGGAACTCGAATTCTCTTTTTGGTTGGAGAGAGCTGTGGCATTTCCCTACTGCCCCGTCGCCATCTTGGTCCCCCTCCGGAAGCTAGATTTAAAATACACTGGGATACAATAAATTATATAGGACTGGAGGATATTCTTAGGAGAGGAACAGAAAGGTACCATGTCTATATGCATCTGATCATATAAAGTAATGTTCAGGAAATGAAAACAAAATATTTTTTCTTTTTTGCTGTTTTTGTTGTTTTTTTCTTTTTATTCATTTATCTGTCTTTTGGAGGGCAAGAGGAGGCACAGAAATGGAGGGACAAAGGGTGAACAAATGTAACACTGGTTCTCATTAGACATGATGTTGAAATGAACTATGCAACTTGTAGGTGAGGACAGGAGGGAAAAACTGGGAGAGAGTGAGAGGAAGGGTGACACTGTCTAAAAAGAGATGTACTATTTTTTTTTTTTTTGGTCCGGTCATGGGGCCTGAACTCTGGGCCTGGGTGCTGTCCCTCAGCCCAAGGCTAGCGCTCTACCACTTGAGCCACAGCGCCATTTCTGGCTTTTTTCTTTTTGCTTATGTGGTGCTGAGGAATCAAACCCAGGGCCTCAGGCATGCAAGGCTCTACCACTAAGCCACCTTCCCAGCCCCAAGAGATATATTCTTTACCTGACTTATATAACTGTAACCTTTCTGTACATCATCTTTATAACAATAAAAATAAAAAAAGAATTTTCTACCTCTAACCTTGTTCTCTGATTCATTCCATCTGCGTGCTGCTTTATGAACAAATTCAATCAATGAGGAAAATGATGTCTAAGCTCTAACACTGTCATGAAAGCCTTGAGTTCTGACCTCTGCCCCAATGTTGTCCCCTTCACTGTATGAAGGCAGCTCATAGTCAGCGAGAAAACCTCTGCTCTTCTCTCTCCCTTTCGGCCTCAAACACTCCTCAAACTCCATGGACACTACCAAATACATATTTCATTCTTCTGCTTCCTCATTAGGCAAAACTTCCTTTTCTGTGTGTGTGTGTGTGTGTGTGTGTGTGTGTGTGTGCGCGCGCGTGTGCGTGCACGCGTGAGTGCTGAAATCAGGGTCTGGCTGCTGTCCCTGAGCTACATACAGATCTACTGATTGAGCCACATCTCCAAACCCCTTTTCTGTGTCATTTTAACTAAAGGTTTGTATTTTCTATCAGTCCACATGTGAGCATACTTCTCTCTGTTTTTCTGTCTTCTCTATTTGTCTTGTCTCTGTCTGTCTGTCTCTCTCTCTGAATGCACATGTGAGACTGGGGCTTGAACTCAGGACCTGGGCACTGTCCCTTAGTTGTTCAAGGCTGATACTCTACCACTGAGCCACAACTCCACTTCTGCATCAACTTGACTTCCCATTATTTGCTGGAAGAATCCAAGATGATTCCTGAAAAGACCTAGCATTAGAATTAGCAAAGAGGATAGTCATCATTCATGTGGTAGGTAGCATCCAGTCAGTTGAAGCCCTGATAGAACAAAATGAGGAGAAGGGAGGATTTTCTTTTCTCTACTTGGCTGGAGCATCCTTCTTTTCTTCCAATGGGACATCTGCATTCTTAGTTTTCTGAAGTGTATCTCAACTTCTCTTTTTCTTCACCAACCTGCTGGTGGAAGATTATGGGACCAGAAAAGAGTAACCCATCTCCCCACCCTGTAAACTGGAAGACTAGGCCACCCAGCCTCTCCACCTGGTAGGCCCAGGTCCCTGCTCTCATTTCCTTGCCTCATGCCTGAAATTCTAGCCACTCAGGAGGCTGAGATCTGTGGATTGTGGTTCAGAGCCAACCCAGGCAGGAGAGTCTGTGAAACTTACTTCCAATTAACCAGAAAAAAAAGTCAGAAGGGGAGCTATTGTTCAAGTGGTAGAACTCTTGCCAAATGTGACCTCAAGTAAAACTGTCTCCTGTTATGGGCCAATGGTATAACGAATAAAGATCATCCTTTTGGATATTTAAAAATGCCCAGTGCTGGTAGCTCATGCCTGCAATCCTAGCTATTTAAGAATTTGAAATCTGAGAATCTTGGCTCAAAGCAAGCCCAGGCAAAAACATCTGTGAGACTCTTATCTTCAGTTAATCACAGAAAAAGCCGGGAGCTGTGCTGTAGCTCAAGTGGTAGAATGCTAGCTTTGCGCAAAAGTAGCTTAGGGACAGAGCCCAGGCCCAGAGTTCAAGGCTCAGGATTGACAAACAAACAAAAATTAATTAATCAAATCAAATAAAATCTGATTTAATTCCTTGTGGAAATTCTGTGAGTTCATCCTAAGGGGGTTACAATATTAGAGGCAAATGAGAAAAGAAGAAAGAATTATGGATTCCAATCCAAAGGACACTTTGTAGACTTTAAGTCAAATTGTACCCAATACACTTTGATGACCTTGCAGTGTCAAAGTGATGACCTTGAACAATGAGAAATTGTCCACTCTGTATAGCAGGGACAGCACACACAGATGTCCAAAGAAGCCAGCATTTCTGTGAGGTGACGACTAAAATCCTCTACTTCACACCACTATGAAGTATCCATAATCTGATTGCTTCTTCTTACCTTTCAGGGACTTAGGAAACTCAGTGGATGTCCCTTCTGGCTTTTGGAGACCCTGCCTTTGAGAGATTGCCAGTCCAGCCTGTTCCCTGCTATTGCAGAGCTGTTCTCCTGAAAGGCCCTGTGACTGGATTCTACCTTCCCAGCTCCTGAGAGTCCTTGTCCAGGCCAGCATGTCCTCCCTCTCCTTTACCAGCCTTCCTCCCTGTCTACTCAGCTCAAGGTATAAAAACATGAAAATGTCAGGACCAGAGGCTCACGCCTGTAATCCTAGCTACTCAGGGGGCTAAGATCTGAAGACTGCAGTTCAAAAGCCAGTTGGTGCAATTAACTACCAAAAAGCTGGAAGTGGAGTTGTGATTCAAATGGTAGGGTGATAGTCTTGAGGGAAAAAGTTAAGGAACAGTATGCAGACACTGAGTTCAAGCACCAGTATTGGGAGAAAAAAGATATCCTGCTCTCTACCTTCAAAGTCTCTTCCTGTAGTTCCTACCTCAATTGTGGTGGTTAACAGCCAATCTCCTCTCCCTCTCCTTCCTTCTCCCTGTCCCTATTTCTCTTTCTCTTTTTTCTCTCTCTTTCTCTCTTCCCCCCTCCTCTCTCCTGATACTTGGGGCTTGAATTCAAGCCTTATGCTCTTGCTTTTCCACTCAAGGCTGGCCACTCTGCCACTTGAGCCATACCTTAACTTCCAGCTTGTTTGCTCATTATTTGGAGATAAGTCTCACTGACTTTTCTGCCAAATCTGGCTTCAAACCTAAGTCTTCATCTCAGTCTCTTGTGTAACTAAGATTACAAGCATGAGCCACTGGCACCCAGCTGTCTTATCTTTCAAAAGTATTGTTCTAATTCATGTTAGATTTTTTTGGTGGGGTTTGGGGGGGTCAGTCGTGGGGTTTGAACTCTGGGCTTGGGCGCTGTCCCTGCACTCTTCAGCTCAAGGCGAGCTGAAGCACTCTACTGCTTAAGCCACAGTGCCACTTCATGTTTTCTAGTGGTTTCTTGGAGATAAGAGTCTCATGGACTTTCCTGTCCTGGCTGAATTTGAACCATGATCCTCAGATCTCAGCCTCCTGAGTAGCTAGGATTACAGGCGTGAGCCACCTGTGGGCGACTTTGTGTTAGATTAAAAAAAAATCATTCCTTCAGAGGGAAGGGGTGACATTGTCCCAAAAGAAATGTACTTATTATCTGACATGTAACTGTAATCCTCCTTACTTCACCTTTTTAACAACAAAAAATAAAAATGAAAAATAATCATCCCTTTAATAGGATTCAGACATTTTTCTTTCAAAATCCAAAATGTATAAAGGCCCAAACGACACCCTCTGAAGGACTGAAACAATTCCGAGGGCCAGCCCTGTGTGAGTGCTGGACACAAGGCTTTTGTGTGGACAAATTTGGAGAGGTTACTCTTGAGACCTGAGCTTGGGCACAGGGTTGGCTCTGGGTAGGAAGACTGGCCCTGTCTGAATGGGGAGGGGGGTGGAGAGCCCCAGTGACACACCTCTGAGTTACAGGCCATTAGCGTAGCTTAACCAGCCCACCGGTCTGATTGCAATGACTTATGATGGAGAAGTGGAGCATTGAACTCTCTGGCTGCAACACCCCACCCGCCACTCTTGCTCTTTGTTGTTGTTATTGCTTGTTTGTTGTTGTTGTTGGCTTGACCCTGGCTTCCTGAGTCTCCAGAATCCACAATCACTCCAGAGCCCAGCCAGGGTGGAAGACTGAGCTGTGAGATAAGAGAAGGAAGGTGGGGACAGTGCTGCTGGCTCACTAGCTGGAGGTCTCCCAGGGTAACTGATAAATTAGGAGCAGGCAGGTCAGGTGGGGGTGCAGAGGGCAGCCGCTGCCGGGCTGCAAGCGGAGCCCTGCCTTTGGCTGGGATTGGCCCTCCCCGCGGGTGGGCGATTCCTGCCTCGGGGATTGGTGGCTTTGTGGGGCGGGGCGGGGCGGGCTAAAAGCAGCCCACAGCCCGGGCTCAGCCACGCCTGCCTGCACCAGGCACTCTCTGATCTGGGACGACTGTGGGCAGGTGTTTGTCGGCTCAGTTCACAGCACCAGCACCATGCCCATGACACTGGGTTACTGGGATATCCGTGGGGTGAGCCAGGGGTCCGATGGCCACGTAGGACGGGGACACAGGGTGGGGACTTGTTGAATAGATGGGGGTCTAGTTCTAGAAAATGCATCCTCCAGAGGAATTGTTGTAACCCTCTCTGTGTCAGGCAGGAGGCCTGTGAGACCCTGTGCGTGTAAGAGCAGGGCTGGGAGACCTGATAGGGAGGTGAGGGGATGGAGAGGTGCATGTGTGTGCTTGGAAATACTAACCTCAGGAGAAGGGAGGGAGAGGCTCACCAGGGAGGTGAAGCCACACAATGCCCTTCTCCCCTGACTTGTGTCACCTGCCATCTCTCCCAGCTGGCTCATGGCATCCGCCTGCTCCTGGAATACACAG
Source organism: Dipodomys ordii (assembly GCF_000151885.1). Lineage (NCBI taxonomy): Eukaryota > Metazoa > Chordata > Mammalia > Rodentia > Heteromyidae > Dipodomys > Dipodomys ordii. Next base: position 1,340,809 of record NW_012267362.1, on the reverse strand, counting down.
ACACAAGCTATGAGGAGAAGAGATACACGATGGGGGACGGTAATGACCCCTCCTGGTCAGATTCCTGAGCAGTTCTTGTCCATTAGGGTGTCCAGCCACCTATACTGTTGCTCCTTGTTGCTCAGCTCTGCAGGCCTCCTCCACCTGCACTCAAGGCCTGCTCCTTCTCAAACCCCTGTAGGATGCAGTTTGGTATTCCATTATATGGAGCTGGGAGAGGAGGGCTGGGGTCCCCTCTGTCTGAAGTTGGGTGGGGTTGTCTAGCACTGGCCTAAACCTTTTGTGACCCTGGTCCTTAGATCCCTCAGCCCTTACTGCATTCTTCACCCCTGTAGCCTTGGAATGTGGGACACAGCTGGTCAGAGTGCAGATCCACTGCCTCAGGGGGTGCTGGGGAAGGAGGGCTGGACTCAAGGAGGTTTGCTTTTAATTAATCTTGTCCACCACAGCTCCTGACTATGATGGAAGCCAATGGCTGAATGAGAAGTTCAAGCTGGGCCTGGACTTCCCCAATGTAGGTACAGGGGAAGGGGTGGTCTGGGAAATTCCAGATGTTCCTTATTCATCTCCATGTTCTATTCAGAGGTTTCAGGATCAGTTATTCCTGGGCTTTCATTCTAGTCTATGCAGTGTTTCAATGATGCTCTGTGTCCCAGCTCTTGCATTCATTCTGCAGGATGTTTATGTGAGGATCACCATGGTCAGGCACACTGAATGCCAGGTCTCGTGTCTGTCTAACCCAGAGAAGGGCTGCTGGGGCCTGGGCCCCTTGTGACCTTCCCTGCTTGTCCATCCAGCTGCCCTACTTGATTGATGGAGCTCACAAGATCACCCAGAGCAACGCCATCCTGCGCTACATTGCCCGCAAGCACAACCTGTGTGAGTGGGGTTGGCTGCAGGGTAATGTATATGGGGTATGGGGTGGACAATGGCCAGCTCCTGGGCTTGGCCTGGGGCAGTAAGGTGAGTATGCATCTATGTGGCTGTAGGTGGAGAGACAGAGGAGGAGAAGATTCGTGTGGACATGTTGGAGAACCAGATTATGGATACTCGCATGCAACTGGCCAGGATTTGCTACAGCCCTGACTTTGTGAGTTCCCTGCTGGGCTAAGAGATACAGAGAGGAACAGGGGCTCATCTTTGCATTTCCAACTCCTCTGGCTAGTTCGCTATCCAAACACTTTGTGTTATCATCCTACAAATTGTGGTTCCCAACCAACAACACACCTGTAATCCCAGCACTCAGGAGACTGAGATAGGAGGGTTGAAGATTTGAGGCTAGAGCCTGTGCTATATATTAAGATTCTGTCTCAAAACCAATCCAGACTCAAATCAGACCAAACAAAACACCCTCACAAGATTCACGAACAGAGTGACATCTTAAACCCTATATTTTCTAATGAAAATTGCAAACCACCTGCCACTAAATCTTAGGTAGAAAGTCAGTACCTGGATAGTTAAGTTTGTGTTCAGACTCCTCAGTTCTGACTGGATTTCTTCCCTTATGTCATGTTTCCAGTTTGCTGAATGCATCACTGGTATTGGGGTACACAGACTAGGAGGAAAAGGAGGACGTGATGGGCACTCTTGCCTGTGGACTTTTTCCCAGCTAGTTTCCTACAGACATGTTGTTCTCTTTTTTTTTCTTTTTGTTTTGTGCTGGTACTGGGGCTTAAAAACAAAGCTTTGAGTTTTACTTTGTCTTTTTCACTCAAGACTGGCACTCTATCATTTGAACTACATCCCCACTTCTGACTTTTTGTTGGTTAATTAGAGATAGAATCTCTCAGATTTATCTGCCAGGCTGGCTTTGAGTTGTGATTCTAGGATCTCAGCTTCTTGAGGAGCTAGTATAACAGGTTTGAGCCACTGGCACTCAGCTTTCTGTAGCCATTTCTTGATGGTTTTTTCCAGTGAGCCTAAATATCTTTGATCCTGTTCCTCTTTCTTTTTGCCATCTCAAATTCACTTCATCTTTTTTGAAAAATACATGTAAGTTCATGCCCGTCTTCTGCCACCCCACTAGAAAGAACACTGGATGCTTTTTTTTTGTTGTTGTTATTTGCTTCTTTGATTCTGCCTAAATCTGAGCTCAGAGCCTGCCAGGTACCTGCACACTTTGGGGAGGGGGTGATCCATAAGAAAGAAAGGGTTTGGACATCACTGATGAGATGCCCAACAGTGTACTTTGTGTCTGACTTTTAATCCCCTCAGACACATGGTGTCTTCTAACTGTAGGAGTCTATAATCAATGCTGATATATTAAAGCCTGGAGCCAGGCTCAATTTTAGGGAAGCTCTGTTCACCATGGCCCTGCCAAGGCCTACATAGCCTGGCTGGGCCTAGTCATTCTGTCAGGGAATTTTGTGTCTGAGGGTGGTAACAGCTGTTTTCTGTCTCAGGAGAAATTGAAACCAGAGTACTTGGAGCAACTCCCTGAAATGTTGAAACTTTTCTCCCAGTTCCTGGGGAAGCGGCCCTGGTTTGCAGGGGACAAGGTAAAGAGGAGGGAGATGAAGAGACAGTTTCCTTCTTCCCATTTTATAAGATTTCAGCCCATTCATTTTTGGCTTTCTGCAGATCACCTTTGTGGATTTCATTGCTTATGATATGATAGAGAGGAATCGAATATTTGAGCCAAAGTGCCTGGATGCATTCCCAAACCTGAAGGACTTCATTTCCCGTTTTGAGGTGACACCCCTCCCCAATCCTCCTTCCTCATGGATGAACTTCTTCCCTTCCCCTCTTCTATGATGCCTCCCTAGTCCTGGAGCTGTGTGAAGAATAACGAGGGTTTAGTGAGCGCTGGCTTTCTGGCAGTCCCTGTGTTTGGCAACTTGCATCTGTTGGGCCAAGTTTATCATTACAGCATTCCTATAGGGTACATAGGGCAATCCATCCTATTGGACAGATTAGGAACCTGAGACTGTAGAGAGTGAGTCATTTGCTTAAGGTCCCAGTGCCAGTGGAGGCTGTGCTGGGTAACCAGAAGGAAGTTTTGCTCAGCTTCCTGACTGGAGAGGCACTGAGATCCCAGGACCCCTGTCGTAAGAATTGCCTTTTAGGGATGGGAGCAGGTACTAGGTCTTGAACTCAGGACCTTTTGCTCTCCCTGGGCTTTTTCACTCAAGGCTAGCACTCTACCACTTGAACCATAGCTTCACTAACAGCTCTTTGGTGATTAGGAGATAAGAGTCTCACGGACTTTTCTGCCTAAGCTGGCTTTGAACTCCACAAGTGCCCAGCTGGACTTTTTCTTGAGTTGCTTGATGGTGGTTGTCTCATTTTCTCTCTGTCAACTGTTTCAACCTCCTCTTTCCTAGCTCATGTGTTTTGTCTGTGAAATTAACTCATACTCTCTTTTCAGTTCCATATTCTGGCATTCGCTGAATGAAATACAATGTAGCTCCAGCCAATGAAAAGATTGGCCTTCGCCAATCTTTCTTGGCAGAAATACCAGTTTGTGAGATTCAGGTAGTCCCAGACAGGTGCCAGGGAGCCCAGTCTGGGCCTTACCTCACAATGATTTATGGTGCATTCAGAGTCTCTGTTTGGCATCAACAAAACCTACTTGACTCCAGATTTGGGAGTAGGAAGCATTAGGGGAACAGCGATTTCTGCCTGGAATCTGTTCTCTTTCTAACTCCTCATCAAGAAATGTGCTTTCTCAGATAGCTTATCAGCTCTGGTTTTGGTCCTAGAGGTGAAGCCTTGGGAATTATACAAGAAATGGCTCAACTGTCCAGAGGGATGGGATAGCTGAGAGTTAGAACCTGAGACTTGTGGGCCTGCATTGTTGAGTTCAGGTTCTTCCCCCCACCTCCCCCCAGTCCTGGGACTTGAACTGTGGTCTTGGTACTGACCCTGAGCTTCTTTTGCTCAAGGTTAGTGATCTACCATTAGAGCCACAGCAACACTTCTGGCTTTTTCTGAGTAGCTTCTTGGAGATAAGAGTCTTATGGACTTTCCTGCCTGGGCTGGCTTCAGACCACAATCCTCAGATCTCAGCTTCCCGAGTAGTTAGGATTACAAGCATAAACCACTTGTGCCCAGCCAAAGATCTCTGATTCTTTTTGGAATTTATTTAAATACTCTATATTCTTAATGAGGCACAAAGCATATCTACTGTCATTCAGCCTGGTCCTCTGTACTAGGGTTGGAGAGGAGATCAGGCTCGGACATTAGGTAAAAAGTTTGGTCCTTCTGCTTTCTGGAAAATGATTAGGGCAAGCCAAATGTGTCAAGCTGGTCCTCCACTAACTGTCCTGTCCATTTTATGCAGGATTTGAGGTCTGCTCTACTGGCATGTTCTGGATCCCTTTGTCATTGTATAAAACCAGGCAAGCAGGAGTTTCCTTGTAGAAAAGAAACATTCCAGACCAGAGAGGGGTCACAGGGCCACCTGTGGGGAGTTGGGGTAGGGGAGCACCCAGAAAGCACAGAATAGCAGACCCAGAACCAGGCTGACTCCAGCCCTGCCCCGCACTAGCGGTGTAGATAGGAAATCCTCCCCTCCCCTCCCATTAACCTCCTTTCCCCCCTCTTCCTCTCTCCTCCCCTCCTCTCCTCTTCTCCCTCCTTTTCTCTCTCCTTCCTTTCTCTTTCTCCTTCCCTCTTGTCCTTAAATACTTGTACAAAGGGGTTTTAATTCAATTTGTGAGTCAATTTTACGTTAATTTGTGAGTACAATGTCATCCTTTGATAAAAAAAATCATTTCCCATCATCTTTCCCAACTCTAACCATCTCCTTAATCTACCTAGATTCCTTTTAACCTATATATAGGGAGAATATTATGATTGCATTTGCTCACTCTTACAGGAAATCTTTCAAGTTCCTTCCTGTTCTGATAGGATGACTTTTTGCAGTTGAGTGATTTTTTTTTTTTTTTTTTTACCCTACATTGTAATGTCTAGTGGTTTTAAAGCACCTTACTGTGTCTAGTCTCTGCCTTGATACAGGACCTGGAAAAGCTCCCTTCTCAGAGCTGGGGGACAGGGCAGGAACTAAGCAGACTGAGCTGGGCCTCACCCCTTGATCTCCATGAACAGGCTGCTCCTAAAGTGTGGCTGCTCAGGCTAACAGGCAGTAGATCTGACCTCTGGTTCTCTCCTCACTCCCAGGGCCTGAAGAAGATCTCTGCCTACATGAAGAGCAGCCGCTTCCTCCCAACACCTGTGTTCACAAAGGTAGCCAAGTGGGGTGGCAAGTAGGACCAAGGGATGGGGCCAGGGAGTCCATCCTCATCCTGCCCTAGAAGCAGCTGGACCCACTGCAGCCCTGACTCCGCCTTCTCATTTCTTCTTCTTTCCACGACCTTCCTATTCTATGGCCTTACCAGTCATTTTCTTCCACTTAATCCTTGACCCATGTAGGCCATTTAAAAAGTCCTCAGCTCCTCATTTCCTTCAGCACCCTGACCATCCTGCCTGGCAGAGGCTGCTTTGAGGAGCCTGGCTGAGGCCCTCCCCTTGGAGCTCAATCCTGTTCTCTTGAGCTCTGCCCAGAAGACTCAAATTGTGCCACTCTATGTCTCTGTCCCCCAATGAGGGTCCTGTGTCTGGTTTCTAATAAAGTTGGAGTCACACTTCCTTTGAGTTTTGCCTCTGGTTTCTTCATGCACCATCCCTCACTGCTACCTCAAAAGGACTGAATAAACCACATGGCCATGGCTGGGTACACTGGGATTCTGGTGGAGTGGGGAAGGGTTTAAGATTTCCTGGTCCCTCAGAGCAGGCTATCCCAGGAGGCTGTCTAGAAACTGAAAGGTGCCTTTCTGGGCTTGGAATCACGTTCACTCTCCAGCAGAACTCACATTTTCAAGATGAAGCTGCGGTGTCTCAGTAAGCAGAACTCCAGGTTTGTGGAGGTCTGTGGCAAGGAGTGTCAGGAACCTTTTTTCTCCCAGTGGTATGGCTTATTACCCTGTGGGTCTCTAGGAAGCTGTGTCTACTGGGTTTTCAGATGCCTTAGTCATCTTCAGCCCTTGATACACAATTACCGTATGAACTGCCTTCTTGGTTTACTTTTTGATTGACTGGGAACTTGTGAAATAAATTTCTTTGGTCTTTATATCATTGTCATGTGATTTAATTAATACTTTGTGGGGGTGAAATTCAGAAACAAGGCCTTCAGGCTTAGCTGGCCTTGCCAACAACTTTCTGGTATTTAGCATATCTGATAAGAGAGCTAATTGCAATCTTACTCAAATCTGTTTATTAAGGAACCCTTAGGATGTGGTCACTTACTCAAGTGTATATTCCTAGTGACTCAGGCGGCTGAGCTCTGAGGATCATAGTTCAATGCCAGCCAAGACCTGAAAGTCTGTGAGACTCTTATCTCTGATTAATTACCCAGAAGCTAGAGGTGAAGGTGTGGCTCAAGTGGCAGAATATCAGCCTGGAGCAAAAAGCTAAAGGATGGTACACTGGCCTTAAGTTCAAGCTCCAGGACTTCCCCAGCCCCCTCTCCCACACACAAAGAAAGAACACCTATACATTATTAATAGAAATACAAGTTAGTCTACCTACTATGGAAATTTGTATGATGCTTCCTCAAAACCTAAAAATAGAGCTATCATATAATCTAACTATGACTACTGGGTACATTTCCAAAGCAATCAAAATCAGCATACAATAGAGATACCTTCATAGCCATATTTTATTGTGACACTATTCACAATAGCTAAGTATGGAATCATTTGACATACTCATCAACCACTGAAAGGATGGCCCTGGTGACAGACTGGCAATTTTAGCTGCAAGCCTTAAATCCAGTGAGCAAGTTGGTGAGGCAGTGACTGCTTCTGTATGAAAAGCTAGCCTGGGTGGAGAATGATACTTTGTTGCTCTCCTTATCATGAAGCTCTGTACAAAATACCATCCTGAGAGAAGAACTATTGTTTGGGACTGAGTTAATCTTGGGGATTGAAAACAAGAAACCATCATGGCCTAGGGAGTCCTAGGACACTCTCTACAATGTTTGAGTAGAGCACAGACATGACAAGGTTTCATAATAAGGAAGAAGTCCTAATATGGTCCTATAGAGAAGTTCAATCCAGAGAGAGCGTTGTCAGCAAAGGGCATATTGGTTGGAGGCCGACTGGTATGGACTAAGTCCTGTCATCTGAGGGTCATAGCAGAAACAAAGCATCAAGCCTGTGGCTGGCAAAGTATTTAGCTTCCAGAGCCTGCCTCCTGGCCCTTGTGAGCCAAAGCACCCAGAGCCCCGATCCTTCCAATCACATTATCTTCACAGAAGAAGTAACAAGTAAAGTCCAAGAGCACTGGGACCTGCCTTGGGAATTTTCATCTTGGCATGTGTTTGCTACCATTTCCCTAGTAAATACTTTCAAAACTTATATTTTAATGAACTGGAAAATCTAGAAAAAATGGATAAATTTCTAGATTTATAACAAGCAAATACAATCAAAGCAGTAATTAAGAATCTCCCAAGAGGGCTGGGAAGGTGGCTCAGTGGTAGAGCGCTTGCCTTGCATGCATGAGGCCCTGGGTTCGATTCCTCAGCACCACATAAGCAAAAAGAAAAAAGCTGGAAGTGGTGCTGTGGCTCAAGTGGTAGAGCACTAGCCTTGAGCTGAAGAGCTGAGCGACAGAGCCCAGGCAGAGTTCAGGCCCCATGACTGGAAAAAAAAAAAAAAAAGAATTTCCCAAGAAAGACCAGGATCAGATGCATTCACTGCTGAATTGGACCAGATATTATAAGGAAGAAATAACATCAATACTCCTCAAATTATTCCACAAAAATGTCTTATAGTCTAATTTCAAATTTCTAATTTCAGTCTAATCAAAATTTCTTCTTCAGTCTACAAAGATATATAATCTTTTTTTTGTGTGTGTGCCATTCCTGGGGCTTGAACTCAAGGCCTTGAGCTTCTTTTGCTCAAGGCTAGCACTCTACCACCTGAGCCACAGCACCACTTTCAGCTTTTTCTGTTTATATGGTACTGAGGAATCGAGTCCAGGGCCTCATGAATGCTAGGCAAACATTTTACCATTAAGCCACATTCCCAGTCCCAAGATACATAATCTTGATATTAAAACTAAATAAGGACAAAAGGAGAAGAGAAGAAAAGAAAAAGGGAAAGTGAAGGAGAGAGAGAGGGAAGAGAGAAAAATGAGAGAAAATTACAGACCAATTTCTTTGGTTAACACAGACACAAAAATTCTCAATAAAATACTTTAATTCTGAATACAATAACACATTTTAGAAGATTATAGCTGTGTGTGTATGGTTCATGTTTATAATCCTGGCTACTTAGAAAGCTGCGATATGAAAACCACCGTTTACAGCTAGGCTGGCTCACAAATCTGTGAGAGTCTTATCTCCAATTAATCTGCAAAAGGTCAAAATTACCACACAAGTGGTAGAGTGTCAACGTTGAGTGAAAATTTTAGCTGAGCAAGAATGTAAGACCTTGAGTTAAAGCCCTAGTAGTTTCATTCCACAGATACAAGAATGTTTCAATACACACAAGTCAGTAAATATAATACAACAAATAAGCAGAATAAAGGATAAAAATCACATAATCAGCCGGGCATTGGTGGCTCACGCCTATAATCCTAGCTACTTAGGAGGCTGAGATCTGAGGATAGTGGTTCAAAGCCTGCCCAGACAGGAAAGTCTGCGAGACTCTTATCTCTAATAAACCACCAGAAAACCAGAAGTGGTACTGTGGCTCAAGTGGTAGAGCATTAGCCATGAGCTGAAGAGCTTAGGGACAGTGCCCAGGCCCAAAGTTCAAGCCCGACGACAACCAAAAAAAAAAAAAAAAAATCAATCAATCATCTCAATAGGTACAGAGAAGTTTTCCACAAAATTCAATCTCCCTTTGGTATAAAAGACATAAAGAATAAGAAGAAATAACTCAATCTAATAAATGCCATGCGTGATAAACCTATAGCTAACATCACACTAAATTGGGAAAAACTGAAACTGTTTCCTCTAGGCAGGAATTCAGTAAGTGTAACCACACTTTCCACTCTTGCTTAATATAGTACTTGAATTCTTAGCCAGAGAAATATGGCAAGAGAAAGGAATTGTTACTATAGTTAAATGAGTATTTCCCTCAGCTTTCCAAGTTTTACATACAATCTCAGATCCTTGAGATCCACTTATGAAAACATTTCAAAGTGTCTGTCAGAGAAAAGGATTTATTTTAGTGTAACAAGATAAAGAAGGAACACAGAAAAAAAGGGAAAAACATTTCCTGCTTCTAACATAGGAAATGAAAATTGAAGGCTCAAAAATGACTCATCTGCCTATCTAGCTAGCTAGCGAGCTGGGGGAATGCACAGTCTAGCAAATCCCAACCATTAGATAATGATTTGAGGTGGACAAGATGGGTGTTTATTATTCTAAAACATGGCGATGTGTGGGGCCTACCTAAAACACAGGACAAAAGGTGAGTCTTAGGGTTTCCTGTTCCCAGATTTTTTATTCATTTTTTTGTCTCTACCCATTTATGAGGTGTTTGAAGTTTTTTAAAAAATCATTTCAAAGGAGGAGGTAGATGTAGACAGCTTTCCTTAGGTTTCCTTATGCTGTGTCCTTAATATATAAAAGGAGATATGATGAAAGGGAAGGAAGAGAAGTTTTCAATAGCTTATGTTCATTTCTTTTTTTTTTTTTTTTTTGCTTTCTGGTTCTATGTCTAAGTCTGACCCTTTAACTATTTGTTAAAAATAATGTCATTTACTTGTCTATTCTACCTCAAATTAAGGAATATAAATAGAAAAGGAAGAAGGAAAATTACCCCATTTTCAAGTAATATTTGTAGGGATCCTAAAAATTCCACAAATGACTTCTTCAATCTGATAGATAATTTTTGCAAAGTAGAATTATATCAAACAACGTACAAAAACTATTAGCATTTCCATATACTACTAATAAACAGGCTGAGAAAGAAGTCAAGAAAATAATTTCATTCACAATGGCTCAAAACAAATACCTAAAAATAAACCTAACAAAGGAGGTGAAAGACCTCTACAATGAAAACTATAAAGAAATTGAAGAAGACACTAGAAGATGGAATGATCTTCCATGTTCATGGAAAGTTGTTAGACTATCAATTTACAGGTTTAATGCAATTCTGGTAAAGCAACGCAATTGCTGGAATGCAAAGAATAGCCAAAGCAATTCTGAGCAAGAGGAGCTATATTGAAGATATCACAAGAGCTAACTTTAACAAAACAGTATGGTACTGGCATAAAACAGACATACAGACCAATGGAAGAGAAGACCCAGAAACAGAAACAAGCTCACACATCTACAAGTATCTGATTTTTGACAAAGATGCAAAAAAAATGTACATTGGGGAAAAGTCTTTTCAATAAATGGTGTTAGGAAAACAAAATATTCATGTGTAGAACACTGAAGAAACGAGACTCCTATCTTTTATCTTTAAGTTGTGGCTTGCTGGGAATAAGCTTTACCTTGATCTGGGTGTTGATTACATAAAGTATGCAGATGTTAAAACGTATGGAAGTGTTCCTTGATGAGCTATGTACATACTGCAGGTGAATTATACTTCAGTGGAGGTGTAGAGTGATAGTCATGAGTGGAAAAGCCAAGTAAGTGAGACTCTGAGTTCAAGTCTCCCATCAGCACAGACACAGAACAATAGTTGCATATTATATGTTATTATTTGTATGTTTGTGTTTAACATCTGATTGCTCCTGTAGGATACCAATGACAAAAAGACACATATTTGTTTCTTCTTGCTCACCAGTGTTACAAGTGTTTATTTAATACCTAGAACATCCTTTCACAATAGGAAGAATTCAATGAATAGTCATTAAGCAAATTATATTCCAATGTTAGTGGTGTCAGTTCTAATTCATTTGACTTTTATTGATATCTGTTTCTTTAAGTAGGTGAATTTAGAGTGTGTGTGTATTTCATTTGGCTCAGCTTCTTTTCTTCAGCAATTTTACTTCAATAATATTAGAGCTGGGAATGTAGCTCCATGGTAGAGTGTTTGCCTACATGCCCAAAACCAATGCTTAATTCCAGCACTAAAAATAAATCAATAAAATAAATAATAAAACTAATGTTCACATATAATATTTAATCAGATATAATGTTTAATCATTATCTACCATTCTTTCCTGCAGATAAAGTAATATTTGCCTAGTCATTCTCATGCTATTGGTCTTTTTCTTTTTTCCTGTTCTGATACTGGAGCTTGAACTCAGGGACTGGGTACTATTCTTTAGTTTTTCTTACTTTTTTTTTTTTGGTCAGCCGTGGGTCTTGAACTCTGGGCCTGGGCGCTGTCCCTCAGCTCTTCAGCTCAAGGCGAGCGCTCTACCACTTGAGCTACAGCGCCACTTCCGGTTTTCTGGTGGTTTATTGGAGATAGGAGTCTCACGGTCTCTCCTGCCCGGGCTGGCTTTGAACCACGATCCTCAGATCTCAGCCTCCTGAGTAGCTAGGATTACAGGCGTGAGCCACCAGCGCCAGGCATTAGTTTTTCTTACTTAGGGCTGCCCCTCCATAAGCCACATCTCTACTTCTGTCCTTCTTTTGCTGATTAATTGGAGATGAGTCCTATAGACATTTCTGACTGGACTGACTTTGAGCCTCAGTCTTTAGATATCTGCCACTTAAGTAGGTAGGGTTATGGGCATAAACCACTGGCATCTGCCTATCAATCATCTTTTTTTGCCTTTCTGTATATTAATAGGATTGTCTTTAAATTATTGCCTCCCTTCTTTCCGGTTACATTATTTGAGTCCCAACGGGTGCCAGTCAAAGGGAAAAGTCTAGTAATACTCCATTAATATAATAGAGTGTTTGACAACTTTCCTTTGAGAACCTATTGAGAGTGAGTCAAGGAAAATACGTGGACTTTTTATATGTACTTTTATATGTGCTAAGGCATGCAAAGGTTCATGGTTCTATTTTATGATAGTTTTAGAGATTACAATGATTTTTTTGGTGGTTTCTACCTTCACTCTTTGTTAATTGTTACTGCTTGTACTTGTTTCCACCTCATGAATCTCTATGAACCTCTCTGTGTAACATTCTGTTATCTTCCTGTGACTTGGCCAGTTTTTCTCCTTTCATCTTCCTCCCTCTTTCCCCCTCCCCTCCTTCCCTCCCTCCCTCCCTCCTTTCTTTCTTCCTCCCTCCCTCCTTTCTTTCTTTCTGTTAAAAGATTATCTACTGACAATCCAAAATTCATTTCTCCTTTAAAGGTGCAGCATTATAAATTATAATTCTATTCTAGTTTTTTTTTAATGTCATCTTGACTGGGCTAAGGGAAGCCCACATGGCCTTGAAAACATTATTCTGGATGTGTCTGTAAAGGTGTTTCCACAAAAGATTAGCCTTTGAATAAGTAGACTGAGAGCAGATATGCTCTCACTAACATAGGTGGGCATCAGCGGTCTCCTAGAATAAAAGTAGAAGAGGTATGGATTGGCTGACTGTTTGACTAGGGTATTTACTTCTGGATCTGGGTTATCTGCCTCTGGTTTGCTGACCTTTTGATTTTATTGGAGACTTACACCACCATCCCTTCATCTTCATGTGAGGCTGATAGATTCAGGCTGAATAACATCACAGCCTTTCTTGCTTATTGCAGACAACAGATCATGGGCTTTTCTTCATCCCATGGTTGAGGAAAGCTGCCTGGCACTGGAACAAACTACTGAGGACTTCATGGGAAGTCATCTGTGTGATCACCAGGAAGTCTCCCTTTCCCTGTCCTGTATAGTGGGAGACCCAGCTACCCAGCAGCTCTACTGGTAGACCCAGATTTCTCTTCTCCTTATCTTCTTCTCAGTCTGTAGCCATATTACCCAGGGGCTGCCCCAAGTAAGACTGGTCTACATCTTCCTTATATCTGTGCTACTGGTTACCAGGGAGAAATGCTGCTCTGCTAACCTTCTGGAATTTTCCTTTTGCTAACCAGCAGTTCTAGTTCTGGGATGCTTTCCAACAATGGAAAAATATACTTTATCTTCCCAAATATAAGTGCTAGAAATTATATTTTCATTGTCAGCAGTATGATTGGCTTCAACTAAAACCTGAAGGAGAGGATCAAAACAAGTTGCAGCATATATTATATCTATACAAGTAGGCAATATATATAAAATATGGAAAATGAAATATAATATTCATACTCTATATAGCAAAGGAGAAGAGATTTAAACTACAAGATCAAACAATACTTTGGCACAACTTTTTTTTTTTTGGCAGCTGTGGGGTTTGAACTCAGGGCATGGGCACTGTCCTGACACTATCACTTTGAGCCATGGCTCCACTTCCAGTTTTTGGGTGGTTAATTGGAGCTAAGAGTTTCACAGGGACTTTCCTGCCCGACCTGGCATTGAACCCCGATCCTCAGATCTTAGCCTTCTGAGTAGCTGGGATTACAGACGTGAGCCACCAGTGCCTAACTAGCACAACTTTTTTTTTTTTTTTGCCTGAAGCAGTCCTTTGAAAGCAGATACTGGATGAAATGAAAACTTTGTGTGTGTGTGTGTGTGTGTGTGTGTGTGTGTGTGTGTGTATGTGATGGTACTGGTACTTGAACTCAGGACCTGGGTGGGTGCTCTACCACTTGAGCCACAGCTATACTTTCAACTTTTTTCTTGGTTTGTTGGAAATAAGAGTCTCGTGGACTTCCCTTCCCACACTGGATTTCAAGCATGATTCTCAGACCTCAGTCTCCTGAATACCTCGGATTACAGGCATGAGCTTCCTGCACCCAGTCTGAAATTAAAACTTTTAACTAAGAATTTAAGTCCTTTCTTTTGGCATTTTTCTCAAGAGGGAAATTGTATACTTTTGTATTTGGCAACATCAGACTTTCAAGGTGTTTCATTTCTGTAGCTCTTCGTGCATACCTGGCCTGGTAGAGGCGTCTTCTTTAGAACAAAGAAGAACAAACTTAGCAGGCCCAGGGCCATTTCTGGCTGTTTAATCTCCCAGGATAGGCTGCAAACTTAAGGCCAGAATTTTCACTCTAATGTCAGTAACCTGAGAAGTGACTCTAAAGCATTCTTAACACAGTTTGAATGAACAGACTATTTGATTCTAAAACACTCTGTAGCTTTTCAGGTGAAGCAAACCTCTCCATGGTTTGAGTACTTTCTGATACAACTCTTTCACTTTGCTCTAGAAAAATCAATTCCCAACATGGTAGTACACATCTGTAATCCCAGCTACATGGGAGGTAGAGACAGAAAGATCATGGTCCAAGGCCAGCCCAGGCAAAAAGTGCAAATCTCCATGTCAAAATACTTTTAAAAAAGATAGGGGTTGCTGGGTGCCCATGGTTCATGCCTATAATCCTAGCTACTCAGGAGGCTGAGATCTGAGGATCGCGGTTCAAAGCCAACCTGGGCAGGAAAGTCTGTGAAACTCTTATCTCCAATAAATCACCAGAAAACTGGAAGTGGCACTGTAGCTGAAGTGGTAGAGAATTAGCCTTGAGCTGAAGAGCTGAGGGACAGTGCTCAGGCCCAGAGTTCAAGCCCCACGACCGACCAAAAAAAAAGGTAGGGGGGTGTCTGGAGGCATGGATGAAGGTAGACAAAAAAAGAGACATGATAAAGGACTGAAAGAGGAGATTTATTATATGTTATTATATGGCAGCCATTGAAAGACAGCACTTTAGTACATCTTCAGGGCTACAGATATTGGCTTCAGGTTAAATAGGGAGAATTGAGGCAGAAGATGAGAAAGGTATGTATAGTAAAAACAGGCTTGAGTCACAAGTATGGCCTGATTGGCCATTAGTTCTGTCTTTGTCCTTGGAGTAGCTCTGGAGAAGTTACTACTTTATTACTAGAAAAGAACAGGAACAAAGTGGTTTTCTGAGTTTTGGGCTGTTTTCTTTCTTTCTGGATTTGAACTGCCATCCTCAGATCTCAGCCTCCTGGCTAAAAGGCTAAGGGCTGATTATAGGTATGAGCCACCGGAGCCTGGCTGGGCTGTTTTCTTTAAAATAATAAGAAAGCATCACTAGTTTGAAGGGCAAATTGTCTTCTACACAACATGATAACAGAACTTTTTCTTCTTTCCTGCAGTTCAAGGTGAATGTACAGGGATGGGAGCAAGGAGTAGTTCAGATCAAATAGCACAGATACAATCGCACAGATACAGAGCAGGGGGAATTTTAGTTCATTCACAGGGACCAGTAAAAGCATGTTTTACTTTGCCTCTTATAGTCATAGAAGAGAAAGCAAACTAAGCTAATGACAAGCTTATATAGTTTAACTTTTGAAACCCCTACCTAAATTGAGATGTTGAATTGAATCCCCTTTGTACACTATTTAAAGATTATAATAATAGAAAAAATAAGCCGGATACTGGTGGCTCATGCCTGTAATCCTAGCTACTCAGGAAGCTGAGATCTGAGGATCAAGGTTCAAAACCAGCCCAGGCAGGAAAATCTGTGAGATTCTTATCTCCAATTAACCATGAGAAAACCAGAAATGGAGTTGTGGCTAAAAGTGGTAGAGCACTAGCCTTGAGCAAAAGAGCTCAGGGACAGCACCCTGGCCCTAAGTTCAAGCCCTTACAACCGACAAAAAGAAAACCAAACCAAACCAAAAAGCCCCTCTCTTTAATCAGTAAAGGAGCATCATGGGGAATACATGATCCAGTCAGCTCACTGGACTTTCCAAGCAGTGCTATTGGTTTGTACTTGCTCCTTCTAGGCACGCTATTAGTCTTGCTACATTTGACCTTGTTAGTAAATTTATTTCTACTGTTGGCTTTTCTGCTACTAAGGTTCAATATATTATACACATATGTGTGTGTGTGTGTGTTTGTGTATAATTGTCCATTAAATACAGCTCTATTTCTGTTTTTTTGCTGGTTAACTGACTTAAAAGTCTAATGGAGAGGCTGGGAAGGTGGCTCAGTGGTAGAGTGCTTGCCTTGCATGCATGAGACCCTGGGTTCGATTCCTCAGCACCACATAAGCAAAAAGAAAAAAGCCGGAAGTGGCGCTGTGGCTTAAAGTGGTAGAGTGCTAGCCTTGAGCTGAAGAGCTGAGGGACAGCGCCCAGGCCCAGAGTCCCGGCTGGCTTGAACTTTGAACCTCAGATCTCAGCCTTTTGAGAGTAGCTAGGATTTCAGGCTTAAACTACCAGTGCCTAACATAATCCTATTTAATTGCTATGGAAATGCCTTAGGGATGTTAGCGTATTAACTGCAGAGTCCAGAAGTCAATTTGTATCCAATACATTTTATCTTGCAGAGTGTTCCTTTAAACAATTAGAGCTTGTTTACTCTGTGCAGTTGGGACAGTGCACACTAAAGTTCAGAGAGTCCAACAACCCTGGAGGCAATTTCTGTGAGGTCATGAACTGACTACCATCCTTAATCTTGACTGCTCCCTCTTGCCTTTCAGAGACTCAGGAGACCCCCTGGATGTCTCCCCTAGTTTGTGGGGACCTTGCCTTTGAGTGGCTTCTGGCCCAGTCCATCCCTTCGTTCTACAGAGCTGTTCTCCTGAAAGGCCCTGTGACTGGAATCTACCTCCCCAGCTCCTGAGAGTCCTTATCATGGCCAGCATGGCCTCCCTCTCCTTCTCTCAGCCT
Source organism: Dipodomys ordii (assembly GCF_000151885.1). Taxonomy (NCBI): domain Eukaryota; kingdom Metazoa; phylum Chordata; class Mammalia; order Rodentia; family Heteromyidae; genus Dipodomys; species Dipodomys ordii. Next base: position 1,324,228 of record NW_012267362.1, on the reverse strand, counting down.
CCCTCTCTGTCTACTCTCTTAGGGCATAAAAACATGAAGACATGCCTCATATTTCCAAGGTCTCTCCCTGGAGTTTCCACCTCGCTTGTGATGGTTAACAGCCAAATTACACTCAATATGGAGGACTATGAAGAATCTAGTGTGTGGTAGGATCTTCAGTAAAAGAAGGACCAGATGGGTGAATACCACTGTACTACTATTACCTAGCTTTCCAAATTGATATTTGAATGAATGTTAAAGTTTTCAAAACCCATTTCTTCAACTGAATCTAGAAATACTCTTTCTTCAGGATCAAAATTCATAAAGAAAAAGATGACAAATAATTACTAATTCAAAGGCTCAACTATTTGTATGTGTGCATGTCTGCACAGAAATGGTAGCATGGCCTTGCAAGATGATAGGAATTCCCTTGGAGGCCTAACACTGCCTCGTCAGCCCACAACCAGTCTAATAGTAAGAGCTGGAGGGTTAACCATGTCTGAGAACAGAGACAATATTTGTGATAGGTCCTTTACTCTGTCAACCCCAGTGACTGGGTCTCTAAGCCTCCATCTTCACAGAGACCAGCGCAGTATGTGATATGGCTGCCTCTCCAGGGATGAGAGGACCTCTGCCTGTCCTCCACTTCCAGCCCAATATTGGTTTGAAGAGTTAAAACCATTATTGATAAGCTGGGTTCAGATTCTGTGGTCCTAACACTAGGTTCAGACTCTACAGTCCTAACAAAGCATTAGCTGAACTAATTCCTCAGATTTATTGCATGGAGATAACAACCTTGCCCTTATTGATTCACTTCCTTTTTTAAGTTCCATTATCTGTTCTCTTAGTTATTATGTCCCTTAACTTTCTTTTAGACAAGGCAAAGTCAACCAATGGATTTCACACCTCTTGGTTTTGACTGTTTGGAAGGAAGAAGGCTGGCAGGTGAATCAATGTTCTTGTTAAAATAATGTGCATGTGGGGGTTTTATTCCAGGTCTGAGAGACTTGGAAGGCCACTTGAACCTTCCCCCCTGATAGCAAGAGCACAGAGGGGTTAGGGGCCTGGGCCAGGGCTGAATCCTAGGGACCTAGACAGGCTGAGGGTCTGGCCCTGGTCTTCCTGTGGTTCTGAATGGCACCTTGGAAGGAGAAAGGTATCTGGCCCCCTGGAGCTCTTAAGATCTTCCACTGTAGCTTATAGTTGGACTTGAACTCTGCATATCAGGCCATGGTGCTGCCAATGTGAAGTTCTGCTAGCTGACTGCAGGCCCTGTGCGGGGGGCACCTCACACTCCTGGCAGGACCTTTGTCTGCTTTTGTTTTTTTTTTTTTTAATTTAGATTCACTATCAGGACCAAAATACTAAGTAGCTAGTTTACATCATCCTTAGCCAGATGAGCAATGGCTGGGTGCCACAAATTCTCTGCAGGAAACCAAGGAGACCAAATATCCTTGGTTAGGCCCTTGGGTCATTAACTATTCTATGAGGTTTTCAAGGTTTATAAAAAAAAATAAAAAATAAAAAAATCAAGCAACTTTCTGATAGGTCCAACTTTTGTTCTTTCAGTAATAGAAACTAAATTAAATTCTCAGGTTAGTGATATCCTCCCTCTAAAAAAAAATGTCATTAAGTGGTTGTACAAGACGGTTTCAACATATCATAGCAGTTTATGAGTACAATGCATCTTTTTTTTGGGGGGGGGTCCGATCATGAGGTCTGGGTGCTGTCCCTCAGCTCTTCAGCTCAAGGCTAGCGCTCTACCACTTGAGCCACAGTGGCACTTCCGGCTTTTTTCTTTTTGCTTATGTGGTGCTGAGGAATCGAACCCAGGGCCTCATGCATGCAAGGCAAGCGCTCTACCACTGAGCCACCTTCCCAGCCCCAGTACAATGCATCTTAAGGCCATACCTTCCATCTCTCTCATCTATCCCAACCTGTCTCCTTAGGATATCCGGCATCCTCTTTTTGGCTAAACCTCGGCATTTCTGCCCAAGGAATCTCTCCAGTTAAGAGCAAAGAGTAAGGAACTGGAAAGGGTTAAGTGAGAATGCCTTGCGGTTGATCAACTTGCCACATCAGCAAAGGGCTGCCAGCTCCCGGTGGAGCAAGGGGAGGAGGGGGGTTGGGGGAAGTCTCTGGCAGGGTTTTGGGGAGCAGGCTGGGTGACCTGTGCCTTTGGTTTCTGGGAGCCCACACTTGGCTCCCTGAACCCTGGAGGGTGAGACAGCACTAATTCATCCTCTTTCCTGCCTCTGAGTCCCTGGCTCCCTTTCCTAGTTTCCTGGCCAAGAGGCTCAGCATCCACAAGAGGAGGAGGTGCTTGGGGAGTCGAGGCGAGGAAGCAGAGGGGCGGGGGGAAGCAGAGGGGCGGGGGGAAGCAGAGGGGCGGGGGGAAGCAGAGGGGCGGGGCTGTATCAGACCCAGGCCCTGCCTCTCAATGCTCAGGTAGAAAAGTCCCAGCCCTGTCCTGCAGAAAGCACTAGGCTTGGTCACAGTACCTGTGGGAGCATCATGGCCATGACGCTGGGTTACTGGGACATCCGTGGGGTAAGGAGGCAGGGGGGGGGGTGTCTTACCTCTGTGTGTGTGGGAGACTCAGCAAGAGGCAAAGAAAGTTGTGAGCAGCTGGATAGATTCTAGATCAAGAATCCTCTGAAGGCTTTCTGGATTTCTGTGTGGTATCACAGCACACAGGTGCTCTCTGTCCGTCTGTCTCTCTCTTACATGCACGCATACAACTACACACACATGTGTAATGCAGGTGTGTGTAGGTGTAGGCTATGTAGGCTATGGAGAAGGTGAAGTCCCACAGCCTCCCTGTCTGACCTCTGTCACCTGCCATCTCTTCCAGCTGGCTCACGCCATCCGCCTGCTCCTAGAATACACAGGCTCAAGCTATGAGGAGAAGACATACAGGATGGGGGATGGTAAGGACACCTCTTGGCCAGGCCTTTGTCCAACCCTTGCCCATTAGTGACCAACTATCCATTCTGTAGTCACCTGTTGCTCAACTCTGTAGGCCTCCATTACCTACACCCAGGGCCTGTCTCTTCCCAAAGCCTGTAGGAGGCAGTTTGGTATGCCATTGCAGGGAACTGGGAGAGGAGGGCTGGGGACCCCTCTGTCTGAAGTTGGGTGGGGTTGTCTAGCACTGGCCTAAACCTTTTGTGACCCTGGTCCTTAGATCCCTCAGTCCTTACTGCATTCTTCACCCTTGTAGCCTTGGAATGTGGGACACAGCTGGTCAGAGTGCAGATCCACTGCCTCAGGGGGTCCTGGGGAAGGAGGGCTGGACTCAGCCAGTTTTGCTTTTAATTGATCTTGTCCACCACAGCTCCTAACTATGACAAAAGCCAGTGGCTGAATGAGAAGTTCAAGCTGGGCCTGGACTTCCCCAATGTAGGTACAGGGGAAGGGGTGGTCTAGGGAAGTGTGGCCTCCCTCCTTCCTTCCCTCCTTTCCTTGCCCAGCTGAGAGTTTCTAGGACCAGTGCTTTTGCTCTTTCTCTCTTTCCTGGCTGTCTCTGGTTCTATGATGCTTTATGCTCCAGTTCTTGCATTCATTCTGCAGTGTATTCATGTAGGGCTCACCATGGCCAGGCACACTGAGTGCCAAGTCCTGTGTCTGCTCTAACCCAGAGAAGGGCTGCTGGGGCCTGGGGCCCCTTGTGACCTTCCCTGCTTGTCCATCCAGCTGCCCTACTTGATTGATGGAGCTCACAAGATCACCCAGAGCAACGCCATCCTGCGTTACATTGCCCGCAAGCACAACCTGTGTGAGTGGGGCTGGCGGCTGGGTGTGTGGGCACAATGGCTAGCCCCGGGGCTTGGCTGGGGCAGGATGGTGAGGATGCATCTGTATGGCCACAGGTGGGGAGACAGAGGAGGAGAAGATTCGTGTGGATGTTTTGGAGAATCAGGTTTGGGACATCCGCATTCAGCTTGTCATGGTCTGCTACAACCCTGACTTTGTGAGTTTCCCAATTGTGCTGTACCTGGCAGAGTTTGGAGCAGGAGTTAAACTGGGTTCACGTGCATGCTGATCTTGTTTGTCATTTGAACTCTTTGTCATTTCTGGTTCCCCACAGGACTATTTATTCATCATGATCAAAATCTGGCCATGTAAACACCAAATCAATTGCCCAATCTTAGGGAATAATTTAGCTTAGAAGTTTTGAAATTCAGTTAGACTTTAGAGTTTGTTTTTAGGATCCCTTTCATCTCTGACCTTTAATTGAGCAATGGGCTCTCCTAAGATGTGATCCCCCCACCCCTCTTCCTGCTTCTGGAATAAGAAGACTCAAACCAAGAACAAGATAGTGGAAAGTAATGCACCTTAGTCTCCAGCCCTCTGTCCAATGGTTTCCCCAAAGTTGTGCCCTTAATACCACCAGTAAGAATAAAGACTGTTTCTTAATAGTCATCCCAGGATCAGCCAGAAGATCACCATCCCTTTCCTTCCTTCCTTTCAGGATCAGACATTCTGATGGGCACTGGTGGTCTGAAGTTAGCCCTAGCAGGAAAGTCTGTGAAGACTTATCTCCAATTAACCAACAATACACCAGAAATGGAGCTGTGGCTCAAGTGGTAGAGTGCTAGTCTTGAGCAAAAAATTAAGGGACAGTAGCTAAGCTCTAAGTACAAGCCCCAGTACTGGCATACACATGCATACATGTATGTGCACACACATACAGATCAAACATTCTTCAACTTTCCTGAAAATATGCCAATATTCACCTGCCATCCATTAGGTACAACTTCCCTCCTGGGGTCTTTCAGTTCTTGCTTCTTTAATTCCCCAATACTGGCACACACAAAAGATGTCCCGATGGGGGGCTTTTATCTGAGGGTCCTGACTTGCTGTTTTTTGCCTCAGGAGAAGCTGAAGCCTGAGTTCTTGGAGGGCCTTCCTGACAAGATGAAGCTCTTCTCCCAGTTCCTGGGGAAGCGGCCATGGTTTGCAGGGGACAAGGTAAGGAGGAGGGCCACAGGGAGGAGAACTTGTCTATTGTCACACTTTATATGAGAGTTCAGCCCACTCATTCTGTCTCTGCAGATCACCTTTGTGGATTTCCTGGCTTATGATGTCCTTGATATCCACCGAATGTTTGAACCCAAGTGCCTGGATGCGTTCCCCAACCTGAAGGACTTCATGTCCCGCTTTGAGGTGACACCCCCCAGTCCTCTTTCCTCATGGGTAAACGTCTTTTCCCCCTTTCCATGATGGCTTCCTAGTCCTGGAGCTGAGTGAAGAATAATGAGGGTTTACTGAGTGCTGGCTTTCTGGCAGTCCCTGTGCTTAGCACCATATATAGTGAGCCAAGTTTATCATTATAGCATTCCTATGGGTGGACAGAGCAATCTGTCCCATTGGACAGATTAGGAACCTGAGGCTGTAGAGGGTGAGCAGCTTATTGAAGGTTCCAGTGCCAAGGGAGGTTGTGGTGGGCCTCTGGCTTAGTCTAAGGGCAATAGTCCTTGGCTGTCCTTGATTTATAGTGGAAGGAAAATCTTCAGGCCTTCTGCAGCCTGGGTTTCCTGCCCAGGACCCTGTGGAGAAGGAACACAAAAGCATATACAGGTGTCATTGAGTAGGGTGAGACAAGTTGAGAGTAACTGAGAAGTATCAAGAAACACAGACAAGAGTCACTGTTGCTCTGCAGGGAGGTTTTACATACAGTTATGACCCCTAATGAGGAGGCACCAAGACTGTAGTTGGTGCTTGACGAGTAGCTATGTGGGGCCCCTGTTGGAGGAGTTTATCTTCAGGTGTTCTATGGTGGGGACCTTCTGCCCCTCTTCTGTTTTCTTTCAATATTCCTGTGTTGCATCTTTGAAAGGCTCATACACTTCCTTTTATTTCTTCCTTTGTTTCTTTTCTTTTTTTTTTTGTTATTGGTCATGTTCTTAAACTCAGAGCTTGAACACTGAGCTTTTTTGCTTTTTTGCTCAAGGATAGTGCTTGACCACTTTGAGCCACAGCTCCACTTCTAGTTTTCTGGCAGTTAATTGGAGGTAAGAGTCTCACAGACTTTCTTGCCTGGGCTGGCTTTGAACCTTGATCCTCAGATCTCAACCTCCTGAGTAACTAGGATTACATTTGTGAGCCAACAGCACCTGGCTAATTTTCCTTTCTGTTTGCTGACCTTCTCCTGTGTAAGAGGCTCTAAGTCAGGCCTCGTACAACATATAAAGAGCTCCCTCATGCCTAATCAGCAAATAAGTATAGCAGAAAGTGCCCAAAACACCACCTGGGTTCTGAGAATACAGCTTGGACCTCATGCCACAGTTGATAATGATGTACTGAAAGTGCACTTGTTTATTAATACCAACAAAGCCTACTTTCTTAGAGATTTGGGAGTTAGAGGCATAATTTGCAACAGTTGTTGTTTTAGCCCGAAATCCATTCTCCGGCCTTCCTCCTCATCAAATGAAGTCCTTTCTCAGCAAGTTCTTATCAGCTTTGGTTCTGTTCCAGGCTTGGCCTTGGGGTGTTTGAAAGCTCACTGGAGCACAGATAGGGAGGAAAAGGAGCTCTGAGAGCTGCAACATGGTCTGCTGGGTCTGGCTTATTAGATCTAGGCAGTCTTGGATCTCTGAATCCTTTTTGTTGTTGTTGTTGGTTGTGAGGCTTGAACTCTGGGCCTAGGTATTGACTGTCCTTTAGCTCTTCAGCTCAAGGCTAGCGCTCTACCACTTAAGCCACAGCACCACTTCCGGCTTTTTCTGTTTATGTGGTGCTGAGGAATCGAACCCAGGGCCTCATGCTTGCAAGGCTCTACCACTGAGCCACCTTCCTAGCCCTCTCTGAATTCTTTTGAGTTACCTGGGAGCTGAACCTTTGTTAAGAAGTCACACAACACAACTGAATGTCATTTTCCCTGGTCCCTATATCAGGGCTTGCCATGAGGTTGTGCAGGGTCACAGTGAAATTAGACTCAGGTACTAGGTAGAGAAATTTGGACATTCTGCTCTCAGAGGACTGGGTAGGACCCTGTCCAACCTTTCCCTGTGGGTCTTCCTCCATCTTGAGCACTTTTCACTCAAGGTTTTCTGAGTTGCTTGGGTAAGACCTTGTGTATCTTCCATGCAATGCTGATAAGCTCTCAGCTCCTTTGTTCTTCTAGATCTTTCCTCCTGTATGCAAATTCAGATGTGCAGAAACTTTCCTGTGAAGCAGAGCCACCCCTGTGGGAAGGGAAGAGGGGTGAGCACAGAAAGCATAGAGTGACAGACAGCCTGGGACTCTCTAGTTCTTCTCACGAGCTCTGTAAGGAAGTTGTTTAATCTCTTTGGACCTTAGGTTTCCTACTGCTCAGTGGTGAAGGCAGGTTGGATCTTGCAGGATTGCCAAGTGGATTGATGCTTTTTTCTTTTTGTCAGTCATGGGGCTTGAACTCAAGGCCCAGGTGCTGTCCCCTGAGCTCTTTTGCTCAAGCCGAGAGCTCTACTACTTTGAGTCACAGCTCTAGGACTTTCCTGTCTGGGTGGCTCCAAACTGCAATCCTCAGATCTCAGCCTCCTGAATAACTAGGATTATAGGCATTGAGCTACCAGTGCCTAGGACGAGCGGATTTTCTGAGCTAATATGGAATGTTGAATATAAAGCACCTTGCCCAGTATCTACAGGACACTCAAGAGTTCCCTGCCCAGAACTGGGGAGCTGAGCAGACTGGTCTTGATTCCCATGCATGGGCTTCTCCTGGAGGGAAATTGCTTGGGTCAGTCTCCACCAGGCCTGAGCTCCTGCTTTTCCTTCCCAATTGCAGGGACTGAAGAAGATCTCTGCCTACATGAAGACCAGCCGCTTCCTCCGAAAGCCTCTGTTTTTAAAACAGGCCACATGGGGTAACAAGTAAGGGCCCTGTAATGCCAATACGGGTGCATGGAGAGGATCTGCACCTGTGGCCCTCTTGCTTCTTAGCACTGCTGCCTCAGTCTTCTCAATCCTTTGTCCTTCCTTCTCCTCCCTTCTCTGCAAAGGCCATTATCTCCTTCTATTCAGACCCCTATACAGTTGAGCCTCTGTAAGCTTCAGATCCCAGTTTCTTCAACAAAGCCCCTACCTTCTTGTTCTTGCCCTGAATCTAACTATATAGCCTCTGTCCTGCTTGGAGGAGCTTGATTGACCCCCAGTACCCCTGAAGTTCCTGCACCAGTTTTGTGTGTTCAGGCCCTGGTTCCCAGCGTGGGGGCTGCCCAGCCTTATGTTACCCCCAGTAAAGCCTGAGCCACACTTACTCTGTGTCTTGTCTTATTGTCTCTGGCCCTTTGGGTTGTGTTCACAAGGTTGAGGTTCTTTGCTCTATTGTCCACAGCTGGGCTGAGTGAGGAGCTGTATGGTGTCTGGGTCATTAAATGTACCTGTATCCAAATCCTGAGTCCTGCAGGAGATGCTCCTTCTGTGCCAGGCAGCTCACTGGCTCAGGAGCATGTGGTTCCTCCAGTGGTCATGGGCAGTGTGTATCATGCTTCAGAGCAGTGCTGTGCTGATGCGAAGGCTCCAAACATCATGGGCCAACCACTTTCTGACCTCCTGTCCTGGAGCCTTCTCTGATCTGGAGATGGTCCTCTCTTCTCAAGATATATTTCACATAAAGGTTTTCTGCCAAATTGTAGTTGACGTGTATATTTTCCCTCAATTCAGTTGTAAGTTTATTTTAGGAGGGAATCTAAGCCTTGTTGAACTTTTTTTTTTTTTTTTTGTCAGTCATGGACCTGAACTCTGGGCCTGGGCGCTATCCCTCAGCTCTTCAGCTCAAGGCGAGCGCTCTACCGCTTGAGTCACTTCCAACTTTTTCTGTTTATGTGGTGCTGAGGAATCGAACCCAGGGCCTCATGCATGCAAGGCAAGCACTCTACCACTGAGCCACCTTCCCAGCTCTTGTTGAACTTTTTTTTTTTTAATCTCTGATATGCTAGTGCCTGGCATATCACCAATGTTCAGGAAACTTAGAAATTCAAAACAGTTACCATCAGAGAAGCTTGTGTTGTCATTATGGAGTTCAGATCTCTGGAAATGTATATAGAGAGTCTGAGCCCAAAGGGGGATAAGGATTTTACATGTAAGGGATTAGTTGTGAGCCAGGAACTCTCTCTTTTACAAGCACTTAAGCAGCCCCAATTGCCCTAGCAAGAGTGTGATCTGAGATGGACAGGCCCAGTGTGTGGGGCCTCAGCACAGCGTGTGTGGTGAGAGGTGCTTGAGCTTTCTATCAGTGGGATTCAAGACAGGAGCATGTGATGAGCAAGCTCTGAGACAGCAGCTGGATCTTGGGCTCTGGCCTTGGTCAGGTACTGCCTTAGACTCTGCTGTAACAGGAAACAGATCCAAGGAGGGGCCCGATGGGAATTTGTCCATAGTATCACTGCGGGCTTCTGCTGCCTTGTCTTCTGAAAAAGCAAGGGAACCCAGGCGGCGTGTTAGAGATCACTGTGAAAAAAGTGACCAGTTAAAAATACAAATCTGGTAAGAGGTCATGGAACCAAAAGTTTATCTGTGTGCTGGGCACTGGTGGCACAAGCCTGTAATCTGTGATCTGAGGATCATGGTTTAAAACTAGCCCGAGCAGGAAAGTCCATGAGACTCTATCTTCAATTAACACCAGAAAACTGGAAGTAGTGCTATGGCTCAAAGTGGTAGAGCACTAGTCTTGAGCAAAAGAGCTCAGGGACAGCGCATAGGCCCTGAGTTCAAGCCCTACAACCAACAAAAGAAAAGAAAAATCTGTGTGTGTGTGTGTGTGTGTGTGTACCCAGGCACACCAGTTTTGGGAGTTTTACTCAGGGCATTTCATTATTGTTTGTTTGGTGTTTTTCATTTGTTTTTACACAGTGTTAAGGCTCTCCCACGTGAGACACACCTCCACCACTAGATTTTTTTAGGACCAGTATTGGGGCTTGAACTCAGGGCCTGGGCACTGTCTGTGAGCTTTTTCACTGAAGGCCAGTACTATACCACTTTGAGCCACAGTGCCACTTCTGGTTTTCTGGTGGTTAATTGAAGTTAAGCTCTTGTGGACTTTGCGGGGCCCCAAATGGCTTTGAGAGCCTTAATCCTCACCCCCTGAGTAGCTAGGATTACAGATGTGAGCCACCAGTGCCAAGTCACTTCTGGGTTTTTATTGGTTAATTGGAGATAAGACTCTTTCAGATTTGTTTGCCTGGGCTGGCTCTTCAGATCTCCCCCTAATGAACAGCCAGGATTCCATGCCTGAGCCACCAGCACCCAGCTTTCAAAATTTATTTAACCCAAATCTGCTTAATTAAACACAAATAATACGTGAGCCTTTGTCTTCTACCAGATCTATGCCGGTCTCCATGGACTATGGGCTTAGGGTATGATATAGCATTGTAGTCACAATTGCTGCATATGGGTGATCCCATTGTGGTGATTCTACCCAAGGTTGGGCAGAGTTAGATACTTCCCTATTTCACACTGCACGGCACACGAAGTACAGATTTGGGACAACTCTAGTTTATTTTTTCTTTCTTCTTTATATATGTATTTATTATAAAGCTACTATACAGAAGGGTTACAGTTACATGAGTAAGGTAATGAGTAAGTACATTTCCTATCGAGCATTGTTACCTCCCAAATCTAGGTTTTGATCACTCTCTCAAACAACAATAACCTGTGAGCCAGGTCTCATGGGCAACCTACACTTAGGTCACCAGCTAGCACTGAAATAGTGGGAGTGCCCATAGTCCCAAAGTTAAAAAATAAACAACCCCCTTAAAACTAAATAGCCTGCTTAAGTTTCCGGAAAGGCTAGCACAGACAAAGCCATATTACAAAAACAGGATTAAGTACTTAAGCCTTTAATATCCAGATGATGTCACATACCAACAAATATCAGCAACTTTCAGGAAACCATGACCTTACCTAATGGTCAAAGATAGGCACCAGAAATTGACCATACAGTGACTAATATAGATGAACTTCTGGATGCAGAAATAGCTGTTTAAGGAAGTAAATGAGCTTTAAGAGAACACAAAGAAACAGTTCTCTAACATAGAAACTTAATGGATTGATAGAAACAAGCAAGCAAGAAAACAAGAATCTTCAAGATGAAAAGTACTCGAAGCAAATTGTAAGTGCAGGAATCAAAGAATAAATAGAATAAACAGAATAATCAAGAAAGAGACTTGAAGATAAAACATTTGAACATATAGAAAAAAAGAAAAAAATAAGAATGAAGAAACTATATAGGGATCTAAGGCAGCATTAAAAGAACAAACATCTAGAATTATCAAGAAAGCCTTGACAATGCCTAGAGAATAGAAAACTTCGAGAGTTAATAACATGAAAGTTCCCAAACCTCAAGAAGGAGAGAAATATCCAGGTATGAGGAGGTCAAAGAGCACTAGTCAGAATTAACAAAACCAAATCTTCAAACACATAATGAAGTTTTCATAGTACAGCTGGAAGATAGAAATTCTCAAGGCAGTAAGAAAAACAAAAACCAAAAAACACATGAAGGAGGGGTTCCTCATTCACAGCAGAACTTCTTAGAGGAAATTTTGTCAACTAGGAGAGCACAGAATGATTTTCACAGTACTGAAGGAAAATGAAATCTTTGTTCCTAGGTTAAAAACAAACAGGCAGGGTAGATCACACCTATTCTAGCTACTCTGGACCACTGAGATCTGAGGTTGTTCAAAGACAGCCCAATCAATTTCCTTTGAGATTTCATTTCCAATTAACCACTAGAAAACCAGAAGTAGAGCTGTGGCTCCAAGTGGTAGAACACTAGTTTTGAGCAAAAGAGCTCAGGGATAGCACCTTGGCCCTGAATTCAAACCCCATGATTGAAAAATAACTCCCCCAAACAAAAACAACCATAACAAAAGCAACAACAACAACAAAAAGCCTAAGAGACTAACTATCCATAAGACCTGTCTTACAAGGAATTCTAAAGGGAATTTAAGCCCCAATACTGACCAAAAAAAAAAAAAAAAAATCCAGAAAAGGAGGAGTGTCTCAAGTGGTAGAGCACTAGCATTGCACAAAAACAAACAAACAATAATGAATGCCCTGAGTTCAAACTATCAGTTTGAACTCAGTTTGAAAGATGTTAATGAGTGAGAAGAAAGCATCAGGAGAAAAAAAAAATCCCTGGAAAAATAACTCCACAGAAAAACTCAGAAGCTCTACTACTATAAACACAGCATTGGGGGGGGGGGGCTGGGGAAAAAAAATAAACACGGCATGGCAAACCATTCATACTGTCAATATGAAAAATGAAATCAGGGGCTGGGAAGGTGGCTCAGTGGTAGAGCGCTTGCCTTGCAAGCATGAGGCCCTGGGTTCGATTCCTCAGCACCACATAAGCAAAAAGAAAAAAGCTGGAAGTGGTGCTGTGGCTCAAGTGGTAGAGCGCTAGCCTTGAGCTGAAGAGCTGAGGGACAGCGCCCAGGCCCCGTGACCGGACGCCCCCCCCCCAAAAAAAAAGAAAAATGAAATCAAAACAACTAATATAATAACTACATTAATATGTTAAGAGATAGGCAATGAACAAAAAGATGCAAAACGGGACATCAAAAATGGGGACGCTTGGACCATGCCTACCTGTAATCCTAGCTATACAGAAGACTGAGGTTTGAGGATCTAGGTTCAAAGCCAACCCAGAGATTCTTATCTCCAATTAACCATCAAACTACCAGAAGTGGAGTGTGACTCAAGAGACAGAGCATTACCCTTGAGCAAATAAAACTCAGGGACAATGCAGAAAACTCAGCCCACACAGAAAAATCTGTGAGACTTTTAATTACTTTTACTTAATCTCCAGTTTATTGGCAAAAATTCAGAAGTAGAGGTGTGTCTCAAATAGCAGAGCATCAGCCTTGAGTGGGAAAATGCTCAGTTAAAGCATGAGGCCCTGAGTTCAAGCCTCAGTACCAGGGTCTAAAATCAGGTTTCAGCTTTGGTGAGCCAGTCAAAAGAAAATGTCCTCATGAAGCAGTAGCCACGGACAGCTAATTGACATTGGACAGAAAGGAGAGATGGAATTTGCACCCCTCAGCTATGACATTCTTCTTGTCTTTCCATTTGGGCCCTCATCTGTTGCTTTTTTTTTTTTTTTAAACCACCAGTTGGTGAAAGGGAGATTTAAATTAACTTGGAGGCCTTTTTGGATCCCTGGTTAAATGCTTTCCAATAGGGGATAATTGGACCCTGCTTTTCTTGTCTTTTGAATAGGCTGCTTGTTTTGCCAAGAAAATTTGAAATTCTGCGTTTGTTGCCTCATTTCTTTGTTGTTTGAGCTCTTTTGAACTATTTGGCCTTAGGCCATTTTTTTCTAGACAGGAAAAACTGGAAACAATTCACAACTAATTAGTAAAATTTCTTTATCCTTCCTGACAGGGAAATTTAAAGATATGGGAAGTATGAGGATCTAGGTGTTTAGGAGATCTCTGTTGTAAATTGATTAAGAATGAAAAGCACTAAGTCTGTCTTTCCCCTTAAGGGAGAATTTTAGTTGACAGGTCTACTGAAAAATCAAAAACAGAAAATGGGATGATTTGTCTAAGGGCACACTTTGAGTTATGAAAATTATTATTGTGTAACAGCCATAGGGGGCTGGGAGAAAAAGTGAATTAGAATTTAGTTCTGTTTTCTTTTTTTTCCCTTTTGTTTTTATGCTGGTACTAGGGCTTGAACTCAGGGCCTGAGTGCTATCCCTTAGCTTTTTTGCTCAAGGCTAGCAGTCTACTTGTTAGAAGTGACTCAGGATGTTGGGACACTTAACTCGAAAGGAATTCGGCAAGGCAAAGTTTAGCTCTGCAGAAGGGTGCGCCATCAGCCAAAAATCTGGCAAGCAAGCACAAAGAGCAGGCAAGCTGCTCAGTTTTTAATCCCTAAACTTTCCAGTACTGGAACAAAGAAAAGTTACCCAAACGAACAAAAAATGAAACGTCAAACCCAAACACCCACACCTCCATCTAATCCTTTCTTTTAGATTTTTGTCCCACATTTGAGCCATTCTTGATTATTTCCATTGAAAACCTCTTGAGAACATTCTCAGACTGTCTCAGCTTTCAAAAGCATTTAATTCCAATTAGATCTGAACAGGGAGTGAGCTGGACTCCAGTATTAACTAAGCTACCCTAGGGCCTTAGAGTTCTTCACTGACTTCTGGGACCTCCGTGAATTTGAGCTTCGGACCCGATTTCAAACACTTCTACCTGAACTATCTCCGTGTAAGAACAGAGCATGCTTCAAACACTTCTACTTGAACGATCTCTGTTTCTAGAACAGCACATTCTACTTTTAAAGTATTCTGTCTCCCAACAAGAACAGAGTGAATTTTAGAAGTTCCTCAAGTGCATTAAGCACTTACCTGGAACAAATATTTTTCTTATGTTTCTTATTAGCCTGTAGACTCTCTGCCTAGTTACTTGCTTTGCACCAGACTCCATGAAGATGCACATAGAAATATGTGCATGTTCCTTCATGTTTCTGCTCTCAGACAACTTGAGATTCAGTGGTAGAAGCAGACACCTAAATAAGCCATTAAATTTTATTGTGTTAAGGACTGATCATTGAATTCTGGGGGAACAGAAAATTGTTTTTTTATTAATGCATTTGAATCACTCTGAGAGAGGTAGTGGGGAGTTTGTTATTGGGCTAACCCAAATCTGAATGGCATAATATGCAGACATTTCTTACTTCTCATGCACCGTGAGCTCCGTTAGAGCCCTGCTGTTCTCAGTTTGTCAGAAGCCTGGACTCCCAGAGGCTTCCAGGATCCTAGATCCATCAACACATGTGGTGGGAGGCCCATATGGCAACTTATACACTGGCTCTTTAAGGTCCTGCCTGGAAAATGTGTGCAATTTCTATTTGTGTTTAGTTGACCAAAGCATGAGGCTGCAGTTTGAGAGGCTGGGAGAACTGTCCTCACTGGGAAGTGAGGGAGAGGTAGGACTTCTGTTACGCAGCTAGGGATAAAACATGGTGGATACCACACATGGCAGACAACCTATAGCTCATCATGGTGCCTCTTCTCATAATTTGCTGGGTATTAGAAACGTACATTGTCTCTTTGGGGTCAAAAATGAAGAGACACAAGAGATATAGCAGATTTCATCAAGGCAATTTTGCACAAAAAGGTACAATATGGTTACTTTACCCAAAGCTAGGCAGGCATACCAGACAGAGCAGTTTGCTAGGTTTTTAATCCCAGTTCAAACTGTCTTTCCTCCTTGCCAAGGAGCTAGGCTCACATTGTAAGTATAATTGATTACCAAGGTTAGAATGGGTCCTATTATCGAATTCTTACCAAAGGTTTGTTTTTTGTTTTTGTTTTTCCCTCACAGCTAAGCTGGGAGTGAGGTTGGGAATGGGGTGGCTGGCAGATACAACTGGAGGAGGTTGATGAAGTCAGTGGAAAGTTTCCACTCAAAACAGGGTCTTATTCTTTTTAATTTCATCAACAAAGATTTATGTCCCTAACATGGCTAGCTGGCCACAAGCAGCACACCTGATAATTACAGTTTATTCTTTTAACACCTTCTAGGTTCACATTCCTAGTATGGCTGCTGGTCACAAACAGTACAGATAATAGTTACAGTTGAAGTCAAATTCATTACATAGGAGGGAGGCACTTTGGCTTGACAGAGAAGTCTGCGTTTTCCTCACATGGGAACCCAAATGCTTCTTTCCATAATGCTGTGTGGCCACTCAATTAAGAAAAGGGTTGGGGCTGTAAAAGAAGCTATTTCAAAGATGTGTTTGCTAGGTCCTGTGCTTAAAAATACCCAAATTTGTATCTGTGCCTCTTTTTTTTTTTTTTTCACCAGGGGGTTTGAACTCTGGGTGTGGGGACAATCCCTGAGCTCTTTTGCTCCACTTTTGTCACAGCTCCACTTCCTGTTTTTGAGTAGTTAATTGGAGATAAGACTCTCATGGGGACTTTTCTGCTCAAGGTTGGCTTCGAACCTCCACTCTCAGATTTCAGCCTCCTGGAGTAGCTAGGATTACAGACATGAGCCATTGGCGCATCGGTGCCTTTTGATCTGTTATTCTCTGCTGCAGACCTTTTGCAATCACTTGTTTGCAGGAGCAAAGAGATGGTACAGACAACCATCTGTGTGGAAGGCAAACTGCCCCTCAAACAAGCAATGCTTTCTTCTTATCATCGTAAAGCAAGTAGGCAGAAACAGGAGACTACCTTGTTCCTGTTCTTCTCCAGAACTCCTCCAAGGAGTTCTGTGACTCTGACCTGACACTGCTTTAATTATGCATACCTTCCTCATCCCCTTCCCCATCTCTCCCAGCCAATATCTGTATCTCTGATGACAGCTGAAGATATACTGAAATGTTGTCTTCCCATAGCTGTCATGTAATACATCTCCTTTCTCTGCCTTTACCATACCTCTTTATTTGGCATTTGGGAGCAGGTAGCTGGATCTAACTTGAGACTTCTGGGCTTCAGGCCTGGAGTCTAAAATCCTGGCTCTAGGGTGGCGCATGCAAAATTCACTAAGCAATCAGTACAAAGCACAAGGAAAGAGATATGGGAGAAGTCCCATACTATAATAATTACTGAAAAGATTCTTTTGGACTGGATTTTTGAGGCACCTCTCTACAGAGACTCTATTTCACAAAAAAAAGTTATCTTCAAGTATTTATATGACAGAGTTACCACTTAACAAAGCAACTTATAAAAAAAAACAAAAAAACAAAGCAACTTATGAATTCCATGCATCTTGATTAATGTCTCCCCTTTCAACATTCTAACTCTTCTAACCCACCCTTTCCTTTTTCTTAATTTTTCAGCCTATACATTGTATTCTTGACTGCATTCTGCCCCCTCCTTTTTGTCTACCCTCTCCCCTACTTTCACTTTTAAATACACTTGCTCTATGTGGTTTAAATATTTCCCTGCCTCTTAAATTCTTTAATCAGCAGAGAAAATGAATTTGTACCAGTAGGTGGCATCAAAAGCAATCAGAAATATTGATGACCATCAATCACCTATGACTTCCACAGCGCTTAGCAGATGTAACTTCGAGGCTTGGATTAGAAGAGGAGGCATTAGGCAGAATGGGGCCGGGTGAGAGTTGAGAGCAAGAGGCAGTTTGAACAGTGCATGCAGAAGTGTAGAGATATAAACAAGAACACAATGTTCTAGGAGAATTTCAATTTGTAAATTGATGTAACACTGTGTTGTCCCAAGGGTCCTAGAAACATTGACTGGATGGGGTTCACTGATCAGAGAAGATTGAAACTGCTGACTTGGGCAGAGCCAGCCAGGGTGGGAGCCTAGCTGCTGGCCTCTCCAGGACTGGCTGTTCCCTAGGGAACTGAGGAAGGCTGAACCCCACACTGGGTGCCTGTGGGTTGGGGGGTGATGCATATGCCAGAGAGGAAGTTGGAAAGGAAGCGGAAGTCATTATAAGGGAGCTAGAGGCAAATTTGTTGCAACTAGTTGGTCAGGAGCCATGTGTTAATTTGCGTATTAGAAAAAGCACTGGTTGCCAGGTACTGGTGGCTCATGTCTGTAATTCTAGCTACTGAGGAGGCTGAGTTTTGAGGATTGCAGTTCAAAGCCAGCCTGGGCAGGAAAGTTGGTGAGACTCCAAAACCATGCAGAAAACTGGATGTGGTGCTGTGGCTGAAAGTGGTAGAACACTAGTTTTGAGCACAAAAGCTCAGGGACAGCACACAAGCCCCAGGCTGCAAGTTCAAGCCCCACAACCACTACCACTACCACCAACATCAAAGAGAGAGAAACAGTGAGAGAGAAAGAGAGAGAGGGAGAGAGAGAGAGAGGCAGAGAGAGAGAGGCAGAGAGAGAGAGAGAGGGAGGGAGAGAGAGAGAGAGAGAGGGAGAGAGAGAGAGAGCATAAAAAAGCACAAGCACCGGTTAAATTTCAATTCCTGGCCAGGCACTGGTGGACACTGAGATCTGATGGAGTTTCAAAGCCAGCCTGGGGAAGGGACTCTAACCTGCAGTTAACTACCAAAAAGAAAAAAGAAAAGGCTGGAAATGGAGCTGTGGCTCAAAGTGGTACAACATTAGCTTTGAGCACAAAAGCTTAGGGACAGCATTGAGGCCCTGAGTTCAAGCCCCAGCACATATGCATACACAAATACACACACACACAATAAATAAAAATTAAAAATTTTGATTCTTAAGGGCTGGGAAGGTGGCTCAGTGGTAGAGCGCTTGCCTTTCATGCATGAGGTCCTGGCTTTGATTCCTCAGCATCACATAAGCAGAAAAAGCAGGAAGTGGTGCTGTGGCTCAAGTGGTAGAGCACTAGCCTTGAGCTGAAGAGCTGATGGACAGTGCTCAGGCCCAGCGTTCAAGCTCCCTTCACTGTCAATTTTCTGTCAACTTTCATCAGGGTTCATTTGAGCCACCTGTCTTGAAGCTGAGGTGGAAGGAATGTGTAATTTCTATACAAAGGCCAGGTGTTCCCATAAACCCCTCTTAAGCTGGCTTTCAAGGCAGCTCCAAGTCTATAGGTATCAGTGTCCATGCCCCGCCCATCGCATCTGTGTACCAATCCTATAAGGCATTTTCTTTTAATTTCCCCAAGCTATTTCTTTCAGTCTGGGAAATGCTCTAACCTAGCTTCCCACCTTCAGCAAATACAACCGAGTCTCCCTCATACTTTTGGGGAATTGATCTGCTGAACTGAATGTACCTATTACAGTGACTTTTTAACTTACTAAGGTGACTGTATACTAACTGCTAGTATACTCGTTATGGTATTTAGATGTCTATGGGATGACAGCTTGTACCCTTTCATCCTCCATGGAACCTGTCCCTTGATTGACGGTAGCCATTGTGGCAGCATTTCTTTCTTGGCCTATGTAAGGGACTGACTAAAGCCAGGTGAGCCCTCATCTTGTAGGAAGGATTTGCTTCTCCCAGTGGTCATCCTTGCTTTCTGAGCTGCACATCCTTATATAATCCCATTTTCTTGAGTGGGAACAGGATCTATTGGTTTATCTTTGAAAGTATGTAGTCAACTCTCCATTGCTGTGAAAAATACTAGAGATTACCAACTTAAAAGGACGAAAGGCTTATTTTAGAGGTTTCAGTTCATGGTTGTTGGGCCCGTGGTGGCAGAAACGTGGTGGGGGGAGGCCTATGCCATCTGGGGTACAAAGAGAAGGCTCAAAGTTCCAGTATCCCCCCCAGTGACACATCTCCCATGACCTACAATAGAATCATCAGCTGGGGACCAAGTTTTGAACACATGAGCCTTTGGAGGACATTTAAGGTTCAAACCATAACAGATAGGGCAAGGTGATGGGATATCTTTGCCATGGTTATATTACAAAAGGCTGCAGTGTCTCACTTTCCAGGAGACTCTTTTACTGGCTTGATGAAGCAAGTGACAATATTGGGAGGGCTCTTTCCTAAGGAACAGAAGTGACCTTTAGCTGCCAGCAAGAAATGGAGGCTCTCCATCCAGCATGGTACAGGAAATGAATTCTGTCAACAATCACATGAACTTGGAAGTAGATCCTCATCTAACTGAACCTTGAGATGGGGTTGTAGTCCTGCCTGTTGGCGCAAGTCTAACTGTGCCCTCCCCATCCCCCTTCCCCATCCCCCCCCCCCACCTGTGCTAGTTTGAGTTCAGAACCTTTGCATTTGCTTGGTAAGCATTCACAACTCGAGCCACATTCAGACACCTCAGTTTTCAGATGAGAACTGAGCCATTGCCCCGTAAAGCCGAGCTGATCCTGGCCCATAGAAGCTGAGGTGATCAGCATGTTGTTTTAGTCTGCTAAGTTTGTGTCATACACATACACAGAAGTAAAACTCCCTTCTTGGTTTTAAAAATCTTTTAGATCCTGCAGATTGTCTATTTTGTCCCATTTAACTTTTGATTAAAAAAATTTAAAATAATCCCTTTTCTAGTACTGAGGCTTGAACTCAGGATCTCAAGCTCTTGCTTGACTTTTGTGCTCAAAGCCACATCTCCAGGCTTGCTTCAAACCTCAAATCCTAGTCCTTCATTCTTCTGAGTAGCTAGGATTGCAGGAGTGAGCCACCAGTGCTGGGCTCTTTTTTTTTTTTTTTTTGCTTGTCATGGGGCTTGAACTCTGGGCCTGGGAGCTGTCCCTGAGCTCTTCAGCTTAAGGCAAGTGCTCTATCTCTTGAGCCACAGTGCCACTTCTCGTTTTCTGGTGGTTAATTGGAGATAAGAGTCTCATGGACTTTCTTGCCTGGGGTAGCTTTGAACCATGATCCTCAGATCTCAGCCTCCTGAGTAGCTAGGACCACAGGCGTGAGCCACCAGCATGGGCTTTTTAAATAATCTTTACAGGAGCCCCTTGTGGTCTCACCTGTCATTTATGTTTATTTGTGCCTTATCATGGAAAAGTTTTAGCATATGATATTAATTAGTAAACCTTTCATTAAAAAAAAATCTTTTCCTATACCCTACTCATACATTCTTATATTTTTATCAAGACTTCAACAGCTTTGTGTGTAATATTGGACCTTAAATCGGAGATAAGTTTAAGTGGAGTGAGGTATAAGGTTTTACAGCTTTTAATGAATAAGCTATTATCTTACCTCTATGGGCTAGCCTACCCATTTGATATACTGCTTTTATCATACTAAATATCTACACACACATGGGTCTGCTGCTGAACTCCTGTTCTGTTAAGTTCATCAGTACCGCCGAACTTACTTGATTTCAGCAGGGTCATGGAGACTCCTGGTCCACTTAAAACACAGCTATCTCCAGCAATTTACAGTCTTTCTTTCCAGTACCCACCCTTAAGGCTTAGACGCAAATTTCTAGTCTTTGATCTCAGTTAGGGAGTAAGGGAATGCCAATATTGAATTCCCATCTCAATTGCTCTCTCCTTTGACGTTTATTCCCAAGAGAAATCCAGGTGGACACCAGTAACATTAATGGTATTTATTGAAAAGAGCAGAGAAAAACAGAGTTTAGAACCTTTGGGTAGGTACAAGCCTGTCACCTGCTCAGCATATACACTTGTGGCCCCATTTGGCCATCTTGTTATTGATGGGCATCTTGAAGAAGCGGTCAGACTGCATGTATGAAGCTATTTTCTCCAAAGCCTGAAAGGAAAGCACACCAAACTTTTATTAGGCCCCTAGTCCAGCCTGATAGCCCCACAGTGTAAGAGCAACATTCACATGCTACTGCCTCCACTTTACTCCCACTTCCTGTAGGAAGTAGGTTGGAGTGTAGCTGACCCTTTCCAGGACTTACCCAGAGGTGTCCAATTACTGATCTCATTAAGCAAAAGCTGGGGCATCTATACCATCATAGAGCTCCTCTAAGCCTAGGGGAGACCCTTTCTAAAAGAAAGGAGCAGGGAGCATTACCTCAAAGCGGCACATGAATGCCTTCAGATTTGGGAACTCATCCAGGCACTTGGGCTCAAACATCCGGTTCTGGTCTAAGACATCATAAGTGAGGAAGTCCACAAAGGTGAGCTAGGAGGAAGAGGTAGTGAGATTGTCAGGTCTGGAAAGGTCATGACAAATAACTGCAGAGAGACAAGAGATATTATCCTTGTTCCTTCCTCTTACCTTTTCACCTGCAAACCAGGAACATTTCCCCAAGAACAAGGAGAATTGTTTCAGTTGATCAGGAAGCTGCTCCAAGTACTCAGGCTTCAATTTCTCCTGAAAAAAAAAAAAAAAAAAGAGTGAGAGTCAATAATCAGGGTGCTGGCCAGTGAAGGATACTTCTCTTTGCCTTCACTTGGGAGTAGCAAGAGGAGAAGGCTTTGAAAAGGAGAAAGAGCTAACACTAGACTATGACCAAACATTCAAACACACAAACTAGCTTTCTTTTCTATTCTGATAGTTTGTGGGAGGGTGGCAGTAGCAGAAGGGAGCAGAAATAACCTTCAGGTTTCTAAATATTCAGCTCCTCCTCCCCCCTACTCCCCTTCCATTCTCCCCCTCTCTCTTGTGTGTATGCCATACTAGGGCTTGAACTCAGGGCCTTGTGCTCTGGCTTGGTCTTTTTGCTCAAGGATGGCACTCTATTACTTGAGCTACTCTTCTACTTCTTTTTGCTGATTAGAGATAAGACTCTCTTGGATTTGTCTGATAGAGCTGGCTTCAAATCTTAATCCCCAGATCTCCTGAGTATGGAGGATAACAGGTCTGAGCCACTAGCACCCGGCATTTGACCACTTAGCTAATGCCAGCTAAGGAAACTTACATGGTCTGAGTTGTAGCAAATCCGCACCAGCTGCATGCGGAAGTCCATTATCTGGTTCTCCATGATGTCCACTCGAATCTTTTCTTCTTCAGTATCACCACCTGAATTCCAAATCATGACAAGTTACCCTGGGATCATCGTTGCTGCTTACTCCAGTTGGGCAGTCACATTGGACTCCCTGGTCAGCTCTACTCCACTCACACATGTTGTGCTTGCGAGCGATGTAGCGCAAGATGGCATTGCTCTGGGTGATCTTGTTCTGCCCATCCAGGAGGTAAGGCAGCTGGAAAGAAAAGAATAGGTCAGACTAATAGTCTCTTTTGACTCCTTCTGTCTCCTGGGAAAGAGGAGACTAAGCAAGAGAGAAGATGCAGAAAATTTTTTTAAAAAGTGGAAAATCCTTTGTCTTCACCTAATAAACATGTGATATTTCCCCCTCCATTTTGACCTAGTCTGTCCCTGCCAAGATCCTCCCCAAACCGGGGAGGGAAGACTCAAAACTAGGTATACTTGAAGGCCTTCCCATCTGCCCACTCCTCTCATCGCCTAAAGCCACTTACATTAGGGAAATCCAGGTCGAGTTTGAATTTCACATCCAGCCATTGGCTTCGATCATAGTCAGGAGCTGTAAGAAAGAAGTGGGGAAGCCATCTCTTCACTAATCCACCTGTTGGAAAACGTTTAGGCCCAGCCCCTCAAATCCCCAGCTCCCCAAGCTTAATCATTTAGGCCTTACGGTCTATTTGTCTTAAATATAAAGACGGAGTTGGGCCATGAACAAAGTCATGGATCTATCCACCTGTCCTCACACAGGACACTGAAGAGCTCCCACGTAACTGGGGGCTGATGTCCCACCCAACCGTGCCGTGATGCCCACCGCCTCCAGGTCCAAGACAGGCCCAGCTAGAGAGCCACGGCGTGGCCCGGGGACGGGCCCGGACGCCCACAACGACATTACCTTCGCCGCAAGTGTACCGTTTCTCCTCGTAGCAAGTATCCGTGAACTCCAGGAGCAGGCGGATGGCGTGCGCCAGCTGGGGGGAGGCAGCGGGGCTCAACGCCTGCGCGCCCCCCCCACCCCCTCCCGCCAACGTCCCCCGGCGGGGCGGCCCGGGCCCCGGCATCCCGCCAGGGCGGTCGTTAAGCTCACGGGCGGGCCGGTCGGCCCGATCGGCCGGGGGCGGCGTTGAAGTCGCCGGGCCGGGCTGGGCGAGGCTCTGCGGGCCTCCGAGGCGGCTCAGCTTTAGGTCACCCCCATACGGCTGTTTCTCCAGGAGATCCCCAACCCCCGGCCCCGGCCCCCTCGGCGGCGGTCTGTCCGACCAGGCGGCTCCGCCGTCGAGAAGGCCCTCACTCACCCCGCGAATATCCCAGTAACCCAGGACCATCGACGATGACTTGGACGACATGGTGTGACTGTTTGCAAGTCTTGCAGAGCGGGAGACCGGTGCCAGGCGCAGGTCTTATACTCCCCTGGGGGGCGGGGCCAGCACCGGGGCGGGGCCAAGCAGCTCGCGCCGGCCCCGCCCCTCGGCCCCGCCCCGCTCCATCCGCGGCCCTGACCCCCTCGCGGCCACTCGGTCCTGCGCAGGCGCGACTTCTGTCCACTTTAGGGTTTGGGGCAAAGGGGGGCGGGGGCGCGGCGAAGCTCTGAGGTTCTGCCCATCCCTACTGTGGGAAACCTCACATCACCAGTAGTGGCAGTAAGCGTGACCTTGGTTCTCAGGGCTAATAAAACTCATGTGTGTCCTTCCTTCCTTCCCTCCCCTTCCCTCCCCCTTCCCTCCTCCTCCCTCCCCTCTTCCCTCCCTTCTTTCCTCCCCCCTCCCCCTTCCCTCCTCCCTTTCTTCCCTTCCTCCCTCCTTTCCTCCCTCCTTCCTTCCTCCCCTCCCTCCCTCCCTTCCTCCTTCCTTCCTTCTCTTTCTTTCCTTTCCTTGTTCTTTCGTTCTTCCTTTCTCCCTCCCTCCTTCCCTCTCTCCCTCCTTCCTTCCCTTTCTCCCTCCCTCCTTCCCTCCTTTCTTCTTCCTTCCTTCCTTCCCTTTTTCTCCTTTTGTTTGTTCTTTGGTTCCCTTCTCCCTCCCTCCCTCTCTCCCTTTCTCCCTCCCTCCCTCCTTCCCTTTCTCCCCCCCCTCCCCTACTCTCTCCTCCTCTCCTCTCCCCTGCCCTTCCCTTTTTTTTCTTGCCTGGGGGCCTCGTGGCAGTCCACAAAAGTCAGGTGGACTTGGATCACCAAGGAATGGTTATCAGTTTCTAGTTTGGGGGGAGTGGGAAAAGCTGGAAAAGGAGGACAAGGTGATTAAAAAGAAAAACTTGTCCAGTGTCAGTAGCTTAGGCTTGTAATCTTAGATACTCTGGAGGTCGAAATCTGAGGACTGCAGTTCAAAACCAACCTGGGTAGAAAATTGGTGAGACTCTCATCTCCAATTAACCACCCAAAAAGCTGGTAGTGGGGGAGTGGCTCATGTGATAGAGCACCAGCCTGTAGCCCAAACTCAAAGGGACAGTGCATAAGCCCTGGGTTTAAGCCCCAATACTGGCACACACACAGACACAAAAACATAAATTGTTTAAACACTTAAAACTAAGGTAGGAAGTGATTTGGAAGGAAGCATTATGTGAAATTTATAGAGGGGGTAGATCACTTCGGGCCAAGCAGAAGGAGGAGGTAGGCATTGAGTAAGGTCACAGGAATATGGGAAATACAAATGTGTACAGAAATAACTATACTTAAAGTTGAGTTAGGCTGGGTTTTAAGGTTGTGATGGGCTGTGAGGAGACAGTGGGAACAGCTTCTGGCCAACAGGTTGTAGAAGACCTTGACCAGCAGAAAGAAGAGTCTGGATGTTTTAACCCTGGTCTGTGGAAATTGTCTAGATCACACAGTTTAATAGAAATGTTAGACAAGCCATATGTGTGATTTAAAAATGTTTTGTTTCTAGTTAAAGGAAACAGGGATTGCTGGGTGCTGATGGCTCATGCCAGAAGGCTGAGGTCTGAGGATTGTGGTTCAAAGCCAGCACAGGCAGAAAAGTCCTTGAGACTCTTCACTCCTTTTAAGTACCAAAAAAGCAGGGAGTGAAATCAACGGAGAGGGTGAGGCCCAGAGTTCAAGCCCCAATAATGGCACACATAAACAAAATGAAACAGGTAAATTAATAATACAGCTCAATATATAAAAAATACTGTTATTTCAGCAGGTAATTAATATGAAAATTATTGAGATGGTTTCTATTGTTTGCTTTTGTATTGTCTTCAAAACACAGTGCGTATCTTACAGTTACTTACAGCACCTCTCAAGGCAAGCTCCAGGCAACTCATTGACTAGTTGGACAGGGCAGGTTGTGATGCTTTGCGGAGATGAGTTATTTTGTCAGAGTCCTCTAGTAAAATGACCCTAGTTGGTGCTGAGTGTATGGAAGGATATGGCCATGTTTTCCATTTGCTCCTTCCTCCAGCTATTCATCTATACAGCCGTGTTTATTAACATGCCTTTTAGGGGGCAGGCACTGTTTTAGGTGTTGGGAATACAGAACTGAAATCAAGACACCAAACCCCCTCACCTCAGGAAACTTACATTCTAACAAATGAGTATGTAACAAATTCATAATAATGAAACTGGAGCCTTCTCAGGTGCTTGTGTTTTCTCATTCCCCCACTTCTAATGTTATGCCACAGTATCCCAAACTGGCAGACCACATTTCTTCTCTGCTACTCTCACTTTACAGTGATCTTGAAAATGGACTTTTAGAGCCTAGACCCAAACTCCTGGGACTTCACGTTACATCTTGCCACTCCATTCTGTATTCCAAATAAAGAGACAAAGTAAAGGGCAGAGAAAGGAGGTCATGGCGTGGACTTTCCATGGAAAGATAGCGCTTCAGTTCACCTTCAGCCATCTTTTCTCAGCAGACATCTGCCTTAGTGTTTAACAGCAGGAAGAGTTGGAGGCAAGGGATGAGAGGTAGGCATAAACAAATCTGGGCCCAGGTGTGTTCCAGTAGTTATAGGTGGCAATGGTAGTCACAGGTGGTCTGGTAGCTCACTGTTCAGGATTGGACAAGTGAGACCTTGTTATCATGAATCATTGTTACCGAGCAGGTAATCTAGTTTTTCCTTGCTTCCAGGATGATTGCAAAGTGATTGTAGGAGAGAATGATGCAGAGCAGTGGACACAGTTACAAAATGGAGGCTGGGATGCCAAGCTGTTCTCCTACTTTAGCTTAAATCGTGGGCCCGAGTAAGGAGGCAGAGCTCCTCACAAAAGCGCATTTAAGAATCTGTTATAATGGAAACAAGAGTTTTGTGTTCTTTCTTTAATTTGTTGCTATTTTTGTTATCTCTTCTTTTTGTCTTGTCTTTGGGACGGTAAGGGAGGACACAGAAATGGAGGGACAAAGGGTCAACAAACGCAGCAGTGGTACTCCCTACACACTATTTTGAAAATGAACTATACAACTTTGGGGTGAGGACGAGAGGGAAAAACTGGGAGAGAGGGAGGGAAAGGATGACACTGTCCAAAAAGAAATGTACTCTTTACCTGACTTATGTAAGTGTAACCCTTCTTACATCACCTTTATAATAACAATAAAAAATTAAAAAAATAAATGCTACAATAAGTCAAAGAATTATGCACATACTATGTAGAGAAAGAAAAGAGAGATGAGCTCTAGGGAATGGTAGAGGGTGTGAGAGCTGGGCTAGGAAGGAGATTTGTGTTTTTAAAGGAGTGTGTGTGTGTGTGTGTGTGTGTGTGTGTGTGTGTGTGTGTGTGTGTCTGTCTGTCTGTCTGTCTTAGGGCTTGAGCTCTAGGGCCTGGGCGCTGCCCTTTTTTGCTCAAAGTTAGTGTTCTACCACTTGAGTCACAGCTCCACTTTGTGTGTGTGTGTGTGTGTGTGTGTGATGGACTTTCCTGCCCAAGCTGGCTTCTAACCACAATCCTTAGATCTTAGCCTCCTGAGTAACTAGGATTACAGGCCTGAGCCACAAGTGCCAGGCAGAGATGTTAACTTTTAAACAAAGGCCTGAAGCAGGTGTGGAATTCAGCCACGGTGTTACAGAGGACTCTAGAGAAATCTAGGCAGAGCAAGCAACAAGTAGAGATAATCATCACTGTGCAGACAACATTAAAAAACCAGGTGAGATTGTAAAGCATTAACTCCTTACTGGGGCCCATGAGTTAACTGAAATAATTCTGTCATCCCAACTTCAGTTTTGTATGCATGGCCTTTGTTTTAAGCTATGTATCTTGCAATCACTTCAATTCTAAGCAGCACACTGAGAACATCTTTAGGACAAGAGACAGAAGTTAAGAAGCTAAGAAACAACAGATCTGGGTAACAAATCCACTCCCCCCATGAGGACAATTATCTGTAATGACAAGGCTGCACCTTGGAGCAGGCATAGTCATATCATGGGAACCAGCTGGCTTTCCTTAAGTAGTGTGGTGATAATAACTTCTCTGTATCCTGAGAACAGGACTGAGATGATGGTTCATCAGGACCCACCAGATCAGTGCTGAGACAATGAGAATGTTGAATGGCTATGCTTCTCTCTTTCTTTTCCCCCAAGTTCTTTGTCTATTCAAAGCTGTTTGTACTCCACAGATGACTGAAGATGAACTGAAGTGCTGCTTTCCCATGGCTGCCCATGCTAAGGAATAAACCTCCTTTCTCTTTGGCAGGACCTGATGTGTGATTCTGGGGCTGGGGAAGAGGGTGCCTTAAACTCAGATTTCATTATTGCCACGGAAGTGAGGTCAACAGAGAAGAGCAGAGCTCTGCATTTAGAAGCAAATACCAATGAACAAACCAAGGTGGTCTCTATAAAAAAGTAGCCAGGGTTGTCAGAGGAAAACAGGTAGTTGGAAACTAAGTGAAGACATTAGAAGGTGGGAATGAGTGAGTCTATCAAATATGACTAAAAGATCCAGGAAGCTGAAGCCTAAGAGTTATCCACTGGATTTAGCAACATGGACACAATGGTGACCTTGATTAAACAAGCTATCTGTAGGAGTTCCCTGAAGGTCCTGGGAAGAAGCTAGCTTCTGTTTGTGCAGAGGCCATGAGAAAGGAAAATAGGCCGCAGAGTTGTAACAATGTCACTGCTGGGTGGCAGAGATAGGATTTGTGAGCTGACTAGGGAGATGGAGGAAAGAGGAGGGAGGAGGGTACCCAGCCTGTACAGCATGACCTTATGGGGCTTCTAGCCCCTTTCTCTCTAGCCTAGTAGTGGGAAATCAATTTTCCCATTAGTTCAACTGAAGTAAATCTTAAGCTTTAATTAATTACTTAATTACTTTTTGGTACAGTACTGGATCTTGAATTCAAGGCCTGGGCATTGTCCCTTAGCTTTTTTTTTTTTTTTTTTTGGTTGGTCCTAGGGCTTGAACTCTGGGCCTATGTGCTGTCCCTCAGCAATTCGGGTCAAGGATAGCACGCTACCATTTGAGCCATAGTGCCACTTATGGTTTTCTGGTGGTTAATTGGAGATAAGAGTCTCACAGACATTCCGGCCCAAGCTGGCTTTGAACCATGATCCTCAGATCTCAGCCTCCTGAGTAGCTAGGACTATGGGTGTAAGCCACCAGTGCCTGGCTTCTTGTTGTTGTTATTATTACTTTTATTATTATTGCCTTTGCCAAAGTTTGATTGCAAGGTCTCTTAAGCACTTGGCTTATTTGTTCTGCTGACACTGTATACCTCCAACTTGACTTTTTGATGGTTATTTTGGAGATAGTCTCAAGGACTTTTCTGCCTGGGCTGGCTTGGAGCCATAACACTATAGATTTCAGCCTCCTGAGTAGCTAGATGAGAGCAACCAATGCCCAGTTTGTGTTGGCTATTTGTTGAGATAGGGGTTCACTTTATGTCCTGGCTGTCCTGGCCTTCAGTCCTCCTAGTAGCCAGCCACTGGTTGAGATGAAGTCTTGTAAACGCTCTTGACTGGGCTGGCCTCAAACAGTCATGCCTTGTTTCACCTCCTAAGTAGCTTGGATTACAGGCTTGAGCCACTGTGTCCTGCTGGGAATTTATAAAAAGACACTTGGCTAAAAAACAACAAAGGGAACAAATGACAACATAGGGACACATGACCTTAAATTACCTGGGTTTTTCCTTCTAAGATAACGAAAAGCCAGTCACACATTCACTGGAGGCATGAGCATCTTTGATAGTCTAGGCAATGATTATTGCTAATTTAGCTAATTTATTCTAATATCAGCTTAACAAGTTTGTAAAGTAGGTATTTTGTCTGTTTTATATATCTAAAAGAACTGAGGCCCAGGAAAGTTGGGTGTTGCCCAAGTTTCCATGGAGAGTCTGCATTCAGAATGAGGTCTGTGTGTCCAGCCCACCTAAACGGACGATCCTGACAGCTCCTCACTTCATCTCAGTCTTTTCTGTGAAGTCTGGGGGGAATATGGCATCGAACACTATTTTTTTATCTTGTCAGTTTCCCTGGTTCTAGGGCCCTTCCAGCTCTGAGAAGTCCCCAGGTAATGAGCTACTGTGTCCTTCTTTCATTCTGAACAATCTTGCTTTTGGTTAAACTTGACCTTGTAAGTCACACCTTAAGACTCTTACTAGACTTTTTCTCTTTGATGAGAGGGAAATTTTGCTTTCCTATTCTGTGTTCCTAGCTGCAAGAGATGGTTTTTTGGAAGAATGATATAAGCAGCCCCCAAATAGGTTACTCTGTACCCCAAACAATGTTAGAGTCATGTAGAAATTTAATTAAGAGAGACTTAAAGGAACATTTTTAAATCCATAAGTATGTCAGACTTCATAAATGAAATCAATAAAAGCACAGATCCTTTTATGTGGAGATGGGAGTTCATTCCATGACAAATTTTGAGGTGAAAGTCAGCTATTTTCACCGAAAAACATTAGAAGCCACAGATGACCCAACAATCTCCCCTTAACCTTAGAGAGAACAGGAGCCCAAAGTGGAAACACTTGAATTCCCAGAGCAGAACGACTTTCCCTTTCTGGTCACGTCCCTTCTGCTCTGCCACTAATTTCCACTAGGAGGAAATTCAGCTCGCTGAACTTCAGGAGACAAAAGTCCCATTGAAAGAGGAAGTTCTCAAGTACAGCACTGTGGATCACGTGTTCTTTGCTGCCCTGAAGTTCAATACTCAGCCATGTTGGGTACCTTGACTTGACACCAAAGGATATAGGTGGTGAGCATTGCCTTGTCTGGAGTTTGTGCTCATTCCTGTAACCCTTGCTACTTTGGAGGCTGAGATCTGAGGGTTGCAGTTCAAAGCCAATCCATGCAGCAAAAAGTCCATGAAACTCTTATCTCCAATTACACACACACACACACACACACACACACACACACACACACACACACACACACCCCAGAAGTAACGCTCTGGGTCAAGTGGTAGAGTGCTGCACAAACATTTAGGGGACAGTGCCCAGATCCTGAGTTCAAGCCCCAGGATGGACATAAAATACAAAAAGGAAAAAAGGAAGAGTCAGGCAAGCTCGGACCACAGGTATCAAATGCTAACTCCAGGCTCCAGGTTGCAGCATAGATTTCCTTTCCCATTCAGACACTCTGGCCAGTGATAGAGGTAGAGTTGCTGATGTTCAAGTGCTGTGTCTTAGCCCTGCCCTGCCCTTCCTTTGGCTCCCATCAGGCCCAGAAGAAGCCGCAACAGGTTTGAAGGTGCTTTTTATTGGGGAAGAAAAGGACTGAACAGACTATTGACAAGCATGGGCATAATTGAGCCAGGCTTAGGAAAGGGATAAAATAAATAGGCAGTAACTGAGGCAGGCTCCAGCACAGTAAGAAAGGTACCATTTGCTGCAGTATCTGGACCTATTCATCTCTTTGCTGAAATGTGTGGTTTGCCATGAGCTGGGAAGCTGGAAGAGGAATTCTTGGGGCTCTAAAGAGGACCACATGCTCCATCTTGCATCTGAGAGCTCCTTAGTCTTGGAAGTGTCTGAGCTGTTGCCTAAGGACTTATCTGAAGGAAGAAAAGGATTCTGATGGAGCTGGTGCTAGCTGAGGGAGCACCAAAGCTCATACCACAAATAAGATGGTGCTTCAAGACATACCCGAGTGCAGGAAGGCAGCCCCTTGGAGAAATATCCCTTGCCAAAATACCTGCCATGCTCATTTCCACCCTGGTTGGGGCCACTGGCTTGCTCACTCCACACTCTTTCTCTCATCCTGGGGGGACCAGCCCTTCCCAATGGTAGTCAGGACCCCAGGATGCACTTACTCCCAGTGTCCTTCTGACAGCCTCCAGCCGGGACAGAATCCTTGGGGCCTCCTGTGGACACAGCATCTGCAGCTCTCCAGGTCGCATGCGAAGTAGTTGGCTTCCCATCAGGGTCCCAAGGCTCTTCACCGTGCTAGGAACAAAATCGAAGCCACCAGGAATGAGGTGGAAAGGATGCAAGGCTTGCATATTTGGGTAGAGTAAGGGCTGTTTTGGGTTTGGAGAGTGCGGTTACAGAAACATTCATGGAACTGGGTGTTCGAAAGTAAAGGAGCCAATTGGCTTTGGCCTCAACCTACTTCAGGACTCCCAGGTTTGAAGATAGAATGTGCTGAATAGCTGAACCAGGAGCTGAGATTCTAAGTTCATTACGTAGGAGCTTGATCCTTGAGGATCCCTGCAATCTTCACTCTGGCAGGGGTTCCCCACTTGATGCCCTGTCTTAGGCTTAGGCCAGCTCCCTCTTTTTTGTTCTGGCACTAGGATTTGAACTCAGGGCCTTACACTCTTGCTTAGCTTTTTTTACTCAAGGTTGGCCCTCTACCACTTGAGCCACACCTCCACTTCTGTTTTGCTGGTAAATTGGTGGTAAGAATCTCACAGACTTTTATGCCCTATTTCGTTTGTGTTTCTGCTTGATCTACAGTCCCCAGATCTCCTCCTGAGTAGCTAGGATTACAGGTGTGAGTCACCAGTGACTGGCATTAGCCCTTCTGCCTGTCTTCTGCAGCCTGGGATGGAGTTGTCATGTACAATAGGGGTGGGCTGCATGTTCTAGATCTCTGGGTGACTGTAGTTATACTGTGAGTCCTTCACAAGGCTCTCCGTCCACCGGGCTGGCCACTCACATAGTGGAGAAGTTCTCTGCTTTCAGCCAGGCTGTGACCTCCTCAGGCTTGGAGCTCATTCGAAGCATTGGAGCCTAGAATGGGAGGAGGGGCAATGAGGGCTCATGTCATCTCACAGTTCCCCACAGTGGGTCCCTTCTCTGGGCTCCCAATAAATCACTTATTTAATCCCCTGCTGTTCTGGTCTAGCAGGCATCCTGATTTGTTCCCTTCTGTGGCTCTATGATGAACTTGGTACCCTCTAAGCATGCAATAATACTGAACAATAATCAATAATCAAATAAGAACTATCCCCTTGCCAGGTGTCAGTGGCTCACATCTGTAATCCTAGCTACTCAGGAGGCTGAGATCTGAGGATCATAGTTCAAAGCCAGCTTGGGCAGGAAAAGTGTTGTGAGACTCTTCAATTAGCCACCAGAAAACCAGAAGTGGCGCTGTGGCTCAAGTGGCAGAGTACTAGCCTTGAGCTGAAGAGCTGAGGGACAGCGCCCAGGCCCAGAGTTCAAGCCCCATGACTGACAAATAAATAAAATAAAATAAAAGAACTATCCCCTCCTCTTGTCATCCTGTCTTCCTTGTCCACCCTCTCCTCCCCACTCTGACTCAGGGCTTCTAGACAGCTTAGGCTATGTAATACCCGAGGGGGTGACTGGCCCTGACTCCCAGGGACCCCCATCTGCAGGGGCTCCAGGATGTTGCTGGGGATGTAGCCACGCTGTCCAGTCTCATTCTTCACCAGCCACCACCGCTTGCTCTGGTCCAGGACCTGTCAAGAGTCACTACTTCAGTCACCTGAGGCTCTGTCCTGGAAGCAACCACCCCCCCCCCGCCCCCAAGGCTCTGACTCTCCCAACTCATTTCCCACTTCTTCCTCCTCTGTTGGCCATCCAGCCTGGCAGCCCAACTATCCAGACCACCCACTCCACACCAACTCAAGCCCTGGCCTCACCTCTAGCACCTCTCCCTGGAGCACAGTCAGTTCCTGTGGGTTCCTTGCTTCAAACTCATATAGCACCTGCATCTTCAGGATGGGCTTGGTGGGTCTGGGATGGAGGTTGACATCCCAAGGTTGAAGACCATGGCTGTTTGTCTCTTCCCGAGCAAAGTGTGAGGTGCTCTCTGACCTAGGCCTTTGATCATGAAGGAAAATCAGGATGGCTGGAGAAGGAGCCCCAGAAGTGATACCCCAGTATTAGTCCCAGTCCCAGTCCCCAAGAGCTCCTAATGCCTCCTGGCTAGAATCTGGTGGTAACTTTGAGGATCGCCCAGAATTTGATGGCAGCAGGTGGTATTTAGGGGTGGGAGACAGGAGGGCTCTGAAATAGTGTTGGTCTCTGAAGACATTTCCAGTAGAGCTCTGCTCTGAACACTTTATGACTGAGCTCTGGGAAATCTAAGGCATGTGTGGGTAGTATCTATCAGAAGGGACTGGAGCTTAGCTGGTTAAAAAAATGCTGCTTTTGTACCCAAGGAGGGGAAAAGTATCTTTGCAGATGTCTGCATCTCACTACAAGAGAGCACAGAGGATCTCTGTGATCCTGGAGACACTTCCTGCCCCTTCCTCCCACGGCCAAGCAGTTCCCAGTAAGCTCTGGCTTACCTAGAAAAGGAGTCCTGGTGTCTTAAGGGTGCCTGCTAGGAACAAAAACAGAGGGAGTGAGAGTGGGAGGCAACCACAATGGTGATAGGGAGAGAGCGATCAGATCCCAAGCCTGCACAGCTACCTCCTGTCCCATCCCTTCCTCCTCCATTTAAGCCCTTAGTCCTGTGATTGGAATTTGGAACCTGGAGGGCTCTATGCTGAGCATCCCTTACCGGAGAGGAGGGCTCTGGAGGCTGCCATCCATCATAGAATGTGGGTTGGTAAGGTGAGGGCTCAGTGCCTGTCCAGTCATCCCTGGGGAGAGAACAAAGCTGAGTCCATCGTGTCTCTGTATTGGGCTTTGGGGACATGGAAAGGGAGGGAATGTGAAGGACTAGGCCCACGGATCATCTAGTTATAATGGGGACACGGAATATGTACACAGATGAAAGGCCATAGAGTACCTATAAAGGAGAAAAGGAACAGACAGTTAAGCATGAATAAATATTACAGTGTAGGCATCTGTGGGCCCCTCTCAGCTTCATCCTTGAGCATTGATCCCCAGTAATATAGCAGATACTTTATTACCCTCACTGGAGATGACAACTAAAATGTTAGGTGCCAGAATATTGGGGCCCTGGAGATATTTTTCTAACTTGTTTTAAGTCTCTGTTTTCCAAATAAATAGCATGTGGAGCTTAGTCTCTTTTTTCTTTTCTTTTTAATTGTGTGTGTGTGTGTGTGAATGTGTGTGCGTGCGCATGTGCACACACACACACATTCACACCTGTGCCATACTGGGGTTTGAACTCAGGACCTGGATAAATATCCCTTAGCTTTTTCACTCAAGGCTGACATTCCACCATTTGAACCACACCTCTACTTCTGGCTTTTTGCTGGTTAATTGGCTCAGCCAGAGAAACTTTTATCTCCAATTGACCAGCAAAATCTCAACCTCCTGAGCAGCTAGGAATACAGGCATGAATCACCAGCACCCAGTATGATCCATTTTTCTAAGGTCTCAAATTCTTTGTACTGGTCCCGGGGCTTGAACTCAGGGACTGAACACTGTTCCTGAGTTTTTGTGCTTAATGCTAGCACTCTACCAC
The DNA here is from genome assembly GCF_000151885.1 of Dipodomys ordii. Classification (NCBI taxonomy): domain Eukaryota; kingdom Metazoa; phylum Chordata; class Mammalia; order Rodentia; family Heteromyidae; genus Dipodomys; species Dipodomys ordii. Next base: position 1,289,285 of record NW_012267362.1, on the reverse strand, counting down.
TTGAACCACAGCTTCATTTCCAGCTTTTTTGGGGTGTTTAATTGGAGATAAGAGTCTCATGGACTTTCCTGCTTGGACTGGGTTCAAACTGTGATCCTCAGATCTCAGCCTCCTGAGTAGCTAGTATTTATGAGCCACTGGTGCCTGGCTTCAGATGAGATTTTGAGACAAAAAGAAATGATACATCGAATACACTTCTTTAATGTTCAAGTATTTGAGACTTTCTTGTTTAAGCCCATTGCAAAACTTCTGCTTTCCTTTCTTGCTAGTGCTGGACAGATGTAAGGACTTACTCCACACTGAGTTCTGGGTAGATGAACAAGAGATAGGAGGTTCAGAAACCATAAATGATTTCATTTTTTGAGTTAAAAGAGAACAACATAAAATCAGATCACACTAGGGTAAACAATTCATTGATGAATAAATGGATAAAGTGTGACACAACCACGCAATGAACATAAAAAAGAAAGAAGGACATGAGGAGTGAAATAAGCCAGTCACAAAATGACAAATAATGTTTGATTCTACTGACATCAGGTAACTAGAACAGACAAATTTATAGAGATAGTAGAATAGAGGTAACCCTGAGAGAATGATAAGGAAATAGTATTTAAGGATAACTTTCTGCTTGGAATTGTAAGAATGAGCTGGAAATACATAATGATTGTTGGCTGCACCTCATATTCACTCACCGGCTGATGGTCCAGGATGCACCCAGCCCCTTCCAGAAGTTACTTTCATTTGGGCTTAGACAGGACTGCAGCAGATTGATGGCTTTGGGAGTGAGCAGAGGTGAGACCACCTGGGCTGTCAGGCCAGGGTCAGGGCACTGCGACAGGATCTAACAGAAGGGTGGAGGCCAGATAAGGAAAGGGCCCAGCGTGTGCTCAGGGTTCCAGTGTCCATGGCTCTGATGTTAACCAACTAGCCTACTAAGGGTTCTCTGTTATATGCCAGAGATGGTCTCTTGGCCTTATAGGAGAAGGTGTTGGGTTAAGTGAGGGGCAGTCCTCACTGCTTCCCTTGACCCTCTCCTCCCTTAACACCTTTCTTTCTTTTTTTCTTGACCTGAGAAAGCCCCTTCTTGTCCTTCTTGACTTCAGCTTGTTTGTCTTTAACACTCTATTCTTCCCCTACTCACGAAGTTCAGAGTTTGGAAGATGATGTGCACGAATTCTGGGGCACTTGTGTCCTGCATCCTGATGGCCAGTTTCCCCTGGGGATGTATGAAAATGTCTGTCACCACCCTTCACCTCACAACACCTCCAACAGGGTCCCAGTGCCACATAATGGTTTGTGCTTTAGCTGGGAACCTGGCACCCTCCAAAACTTCCCAGGAGAGAAACAGGAGGAGGGAAAGGCTCGGGGTGCTGAAATTAGAGACTGGGTGGTGGGGGGGGGGGGAGACAAGGGATGAGGAATTGACAGGGACCACAGACCAAGAGGTTGAAGCTCAATTTGATCTTCTGGAAGCAGTCAATGAAATGCTCCTGTGGGATTCCTATGGGATATGGACAAAAATGGGTGTCACAGATCATCCCAAGTTACCCCTCTCCCCCCCACTTGTTTCCCTAGGTGCACAGCACTCACCACCCTGTTTCTTGCTCTTTTTTTTCCAGGCCTTCTTCTTCTTCTTGTGATTGGCTTTTCCCTGGATCTCCTTCAGCTTCCCTGAGAATAGCTCGATGTCCTTTAGGGTGTGATTGAGTATCTCCTGGACCCAAACAACCCGTGGCCTTGAGTGGGCAGATAGACTGATCGTAGACCTCTCAACCCTGTCTGCTGTCCCTTCCCCACTACCAGTCCCAGCCTTAGTCCCAGCATGGGTTCTGTTGAACAAGCCTGCCCTGGCTACCTGAGGAATCTGACTTTCTAGGGGGAGGATGTCTACAGGTTCTGACCAGCAGATTCTAGGGCAATGAATGAAGAAATATGATTAAATATGATAGCTTATATTTGATATTCTATTATTAATTAATATTTCAATACCACCACGGGGCAAGGCATGGATTAACTGGCAGACAGGGTTCAATGGAACATGTCCCCCTATCCTTTACTTTTATAAGTTCAGATTGTTGATCTGAAGCATTCTTAAAGGAGTTAAGGAAAAATAAACAAAAGGGCAAAGGTAGATAACAAGCTATCAGGAAGTACTAATGTAAGCAGTTTCATAATACATCCAGGATACCAGGGAATCACTGAGATAAGTTCATTCAGGGACTCCTACTGTCTTGACAGGATTACTGCAGAAGGTCAGCTACTGATAATTTTCTGTCTGTACTTAGATGTAGGACAAACAACCACACAACCAAGATTTTTCCACCGACAGCATTCAAACTCCAAGCTCACCAGTCCTATCTCCTGTAGCCAGCCTAGAGTCCTCTCAGGACTCTAGGGTTCCCATAATTCTCCCTTCTCCAAAGACCAGAAAGCCCAAGACATTCTCTATTACCTCATCTCTCTCAGGGTCCTCAGGGGATGGGCTCCTCCTTGGAGGGGGTGGAGTGAAGGCATTTGGTTCTTGAGTACTGTGGTAGCGTAGCAGGGGTTTTGGAGATGGTGGGAGGCCTGGAATTTAGAGGATCAAGGGCTACAGCTTCTCTGACTTTAATCTAAACCTTCTCACCTGTCCTTATGTCCGGAACTTACTGTGTTCTGGAGTCATCTGGTGGAGTTGTTCTGGTGAGGATCCCCACTCCACAGAGGGTGCCTGATCTATAGGAAAGGGCCTTTCCAGAAAAGGCCCTCTCCATCTGTTCTGGCCTGGATGATAAAGGCCTCCAAATTTAGGTTTGCTGGGGACATGGTGAGGGATACATGATCAATAAGACTCTTGGAACAAAGGCCCTGCCTACACTTCTGCTCCAGGACCCAGGGGTACCCATCACCTCTCTCCAGGAGCCTCAGTTCTGCTCCTTGGTCTCCTTCCAACTCCATCCTGACTCATTTCCCTGGTGCCCAAGTCCTCGTAGGTCCCATAACAGTGTGAAGTGACAATGTCCTGTGTCCCCTGGGCCCCACTCCTCACCCTGCTCATCTCTGCCCTAGCCCTTTTTCATTCTAGACCTTGCTTTGTTAGGCTCTTGAGCTCCTCAAGATGTGGGATCAAGGTCTTCCTTGCCAGGAGATACTTACCTTTGTTCTGTCTCTTCCTCCAGAGCTTTCTGTAGGCTTGTCTTCAATCGCTCTGCCTAAAGGAAGCAGCAGTCAGGTGTGTGTGTGTGTGTGTGTGTGTGTGTGTGTGTGTGTTTGTGTGTGTGATGGTTGTTGAACCCCATCTTTGGCCACTTACTTGCACTTCGTGGCACTGGAAAAGCAGCGTGCTGGTGCTTGGCAGGCCAGACTCTTGCACAGTGATGGACAAGATAGAGTTGTAGGAGCAGGTGTTCAGTGCCACATCTAAGGCCTTGATGTTGTCAAGTCGATAAGAGTCCAGCTCCTCCTGAACCAAGAAAAGTAGTTAACTGCTAGGCCACTGAGAGCCAAATTGGGCTCCTGGGAGCTGTATGAGATTTCCCCCACCCTCTAGTGGCCCACAGTTAGGATGTATACACTGACCCCTGTTCTTTTGTCCCTTGCCCCTGGACCCTTGAATCTTCGTAGATCTGGGTGTGCATTGTATGTGGGGAGGTATATAGGGCTTCCTGGAAAAGCCTGATGCTTGCTCTTCCACAGGCTGGGTAGGCCAGGACCTGTGGCTATGTTTGGTGGGAGGGCTGACCTTTGTCTCGATGTCCAGCAGCTGGAGCCAGCCATCCCTGACCTGCAGGATCAGGTCTTGACTCCATACTCGGCCTTGTGCTTCCATCTCCTGCAGCTTCTGCAAGGCATCCTTGGGCTCCTGGACTCTCTGTGTCCCCAGCTTACATGTCATCAGGTGCTAAGGAAAAACAGAGAGGCCACACTAGGAGGTTTGGAGGTGGTGGGGGGCAGGGGAAAGGCAGGAAGAGAAGAAAGATGTGTTCTTGGTTTATTCTAAGGAATGGGGGGATGTCCCAGGCTCCCGAAAGGGCAATAGGACCACTGAAGTCACAGCAGGCAGGCTAGGGAAAGGGCATCTGGGCCTGAGGCTTCGTTGCTGCAGGAGGGCTTCTAGGACTCAAAGGAAGGACAGGCCCAAGGCAGCTGAGTGCCGGTAGCTATGGGCTCTAGTCTCCTAACAAGCAATGTCAGAGCTTCTCTGCTGAACCCTCAGACTCTACCCTGTTTCCTTTACTGCACTTGAGATATCACCTTCCAACAGCATCCCTGTCCTTTGCTCCTATACCATATGCCTTTTCACTTCTGCCAATTCAGGCCCTGAGTTTTTCAGGAAGATCCAGCTTACCTTCTGATTCTTGCAGAGATCTGGAGTGATTTGTTTCCACTCAAGTCCTTTCCTTCCTTCTAGCCTCATCTTTTGGTGGGCTTTGTCTTTGCCCAAACTCCTCCAGTGGGCCTTTCCCCAGCCCAACTCTGCCTCTGCCACTCCCATCTTCCAAGGGGAAATGCAATCTGCCTTTTGCCCCTAGATCTGCCACTGCATATCCCTACTTGGATCCAGATCCCTCCTTGTGTTCACACTGCCTAGAGAGAAGTCTGATTTATCCTCAGTTAGCTGAGAATCCACTTCCCATCACTCATGGGGTTTCCTGCTTCATTCCAGCCTAACACCGAAGATGCCAGGTGGGAGCTTCTACCCTACACGCTATGTCCCCCACCATGTCCTCAGCACTGCATCCTCCTCCAGCCATGTCTTTGTAGCTTGCCTTTGCTTTCCTGGCAGCCCTTCAGATAACTTGATCTCAAAATGCCAGCCATCCTCTTGTGGTTCCAGCAGCTCAGCCTAGACTGGGAGCTCAGACAGACTCTCCCTTTTGCAATGATGGTCTTCTTAAGCCCTCATAAGCTACATCCCTCCCCCTCTCCTTTCTCCAGGCATGCATTGTCTCCCACAAAGAGCTAGTCCCTGGAGATGGTATGATAGGAGGTGGGCCAAGTGGGTTTAAGGTAAGGTGGCTTTAAAGTGGCCTTTTGCCTGTCCCTCTGCTTCTTTCTGTCCAAGTACTGGACTTCACTTGGTGCTGTTTAATCAACCCTGACCACACCCTCTCTGACCCTAGCACTTAGCAGATGCTCAACCAAGCTCCAGTCTTGTTGGCTCTATTTCCAAGGGATTTGGCCAGACTAAGCTATTGGCTTCCATGGCGTGGGTATGGGCAGAGCAGTGGACACATAGGAGCCCCTGGTTTTAAAATCTGCCTGGGGCCCCAGCAGTACTCACCTCCACCCTGTGCTGGAGGAGGGTGGGCTCTGAGGTCAGGTTCTGGGAGTACTCCTTCCGGTGCACTGTTGGGTATCAGCAGGACAGGAGGCAGTTGAAGAATTGGAGTGAGGCTCAGGCAATGGCTAGCACAGTCATAGGGAGGACCAGGCCAGAGGACAGGGATTTGGGAGCTCAGCTCAGTGGGGAGTTGAGCAGAGCCAAGTAGGGCAGGGAAAGGGGTAGGGGTAGGGAGAGCTTACAGTAAATGGCTCTGCTGCTGGGCCGGGACATGTTGCCACTGCTGAGGAAGCTCCCTAGAACCAAGTGAATCAGAGACAGCCATTAGAGCTGGGGAGAGGAGTACAAGGCACAACAGAGCAAACTGCTGTTCTTGCTCTGATCTGGGGTCTCTGAGATCAGACTCCTGGCTCCAGAGAGTGTTCTGTTCCAAGGAGCCCTCATCCTGACTGGGCTTAGAGACCGGGGACTACAGAAGGAAAGGCTTCGGCCACTACTGCATGGCTGGCTTCCCATTATTTGGCTCTAGGACTGGATCCTACCCCTGGACCTGGGAGTTAGAGGATGAACCTTACCCACTTCTGCAGAGAGGGCAAGGGCTTAGCAGAGTTTTCCGATACAACAAACTTGCATTTTTCAATCCAGTTTCAGTTTTCAACCTGGAAATTAGCTCCTGCTAACCTCCAAGCTAGAGACCCTCTAGAGGAGTGTGCAATGCATGTATGTGCACGTGTGTGTGACTGTGAGAGCGATCTGGACCTGCCTGAATGTCTGACTACACATCTTCTAGGATACTATATCCTTGTCCTGGTTAGGCCTTTTTCGATTACCACTCTGCCACACTATGCCTGTGCGTTCCTGTCTTGACACCTGTGTCCAGGACTCTTAAGAACCCACATGGTTCAATCTTTACCAACACCCATGTCCTTGGCCCTAAGTGCTGAGCGGTGTTCTAAGGGCTTTACCTTTGATAACTCCTTTAATCCTCAAGTCTGGGGGCCTCTAGTATCTCCTCTCACCAGTTGAGAACTCTGACACTTAAAGGGGGAGAAGACCTGGGGTCTCAAGGAATGCTTTCACCAAGAGTGAACCCAGGCCTGTCTGCCTGGCCACTCTATGTTTTAATTGATTTATAAATGTGTGCTTATTAGGCCAGAATCCAGGAGGTCTGGGATCCAAATCTTTTGAAAAGTAAGAAAATTAGATATGGTATGAGTGTGTGTGTGTATGTGTGTGTGTGTGTGTGTGTGTGTGTGTGTGAGGTGGGGTTAGTCAAGGGGGTCAAGGGTGTGTGTCATCCAGGTGAGGCATGTATGCATCATGGGTCTCCACACGTGTTTGGGGGTGCACCTGTGTAGTACAGAATCTTAGAGTATCCTGGGCAAAGTATAAGTGAGCACCCACACCTTTTTACTAGGTCTGGTATGAAAATGGGGAATCTGGGAAGCTGAGATGGGAAAATGGATAACGAGTGAAGAAGGGCGGGAGTAGGGGAGGAGGAAGTGACCAGATCTCTGTTGCCTGTTTTCCCAAGAGAAAGGGTGCTGGAAGCCTCCCTTCCCCCCTCCCCCCCCCACACTATGGCACTGGCTTCCTGCTTCTAGAAGTAGAAGAGAAAAGGGAGTCCAGTTCTACCCAGCTCCTCGCTCCTCCTTCACACCAGGTGGTCGCTGTGGGTCACGTGTGTGCCTGTGGGTGGGTAAACAGCTAAAGACCTTGGCAGCCCCCATTTGTACTCCAAATGCAGGAGCTTAACACAAGGAAGGAGTAGCTCTGTTACAGACACTGGACTACCCAACCCTCCAGCCCCTGGAGAGTCCTTCAGACCCTACCTGGGATGATCCTCCTGCCTGCATCTGGGAAGGGGCTGGGACAGGCCCTGGCCGAGGGTGCCACCAAACTGCCCCCACCTGCTGGCCCTGGGATCCCCTCTCCCTTCAAGCCCTGATCTTCCCCATGGGACAAGCTCTTACCTGGTGCCAATGCAGCTTGGTGGCTGGTCCCCTAATGGGGGGCTGGTGCTTGAGCCAGTCGTCTGGTGGCTTGGCTTGAGGCAGAGCCCTACTGGCAGCCAGATGGCCCTGGGAGAGCAGGGGACTCCGTGGTGGAGAGACTAATGGAGCCAGCCACACCTGTGCCCTTTGGACTCTGGTAGGTGGGAAGGCCTCCTAAGCCACCACCCACCCAACACTGAGTTGGAGCTGAGGAAGCGCCCTGCTTCCCAGCTTCCTCCTTCGTGGCTTTCTGGACTGGGACTAGCCCCTGGTCCCTCTGCCTTTTGGGTACTTTCTCTGGGTCCCAGGATAGCATGAGGCACTAGTGCCCTAGGCCTAGAAAGCCTGGGTTCGTAATGGAGGACAGGTCATCTAGAGGTAAACTTAAGACTTTGGGGAAGCTGTGGGTTTGTTTGTGTGCTGTAAGTTCACATGTGCTGCACCCAGGGGCACGTGATCGCGTGTCTAGGAAGTGACTGTGAACAGGGCATGGGCCTGTCAGAGAACATGGAGGCTGGCCCCAGGGTCACAGGGGCATGGAGTGGCCCGGGCTAAGGTTTCTCATGTGTGGGGTTTGTCTTGTGTTTTCTCCCACCCAGCAGGGGCTCCTCCCACCCATTCTCCACATCCGGCTCCCTCCCTACCACTTCCCTCTCCATTACCCTCACCCCTGGAGGATGCCTGGCTGCCTCCAGAAAAAAAAAAAAAAAGAGAACCTAGGCTTCCCTCTGACCCTATTTAAGAGACCCTGCACTTTTTTTCCCTTTTTCTTTTCTTTCTTTTTTTTTTTTTGGTTCGGTTGTGGGGCCTGAACTCTAGGCCTGGGCGCTGTCCCTCAGCTCTTCAGCTCAAGGCTAGCGCTTTACCACTTGAGCCACAGCACCACTTCCAGCTTTTTGTTTTTCCTGCTTATGTGGTGCTGAGGAATCAAACCCAGTACATGCAAGGCAAGCGCTCTACCACTGAGCCACCTTCCCAACCCTTTCCCATTTTCTTGTGTGTGTGTGTATGTGTATGTATATATGTGTGTATGTGTGTTGGTACTAAGATTTGACTTTTGGCCTGGGTACTGTTCCTGAGCTTTTTTTTGCTTAAGGCTAGCCTTCTACTATTTGAGCCAATACTTTTAGCTTTTTGGTGGATAATTGGCTATAAGAGTTACACCAAATTTCCTGCCTGGGCTGACTTTGAACCAAGACCCTTACCAGTTAGGATTTATAGGTCCTATACTGGAGACACAGGAACCTGTCAGACTCTGCATTTTAAAAACTTGCCTTGAGAGCCAGGCACCGGTGGTTGATGTCTATAATCCTAGCTACTCAGGAGGCTGAGATCTGAGGATCACGGTTCAAAGCCATCCCGGGCAGGAAAGTTCGTGAGACTCTTATCTCCAATAAAACCACTAGAAAACCGGAAGTGGCGCTGTGGCTCCAGTGGTAGACTGCTTGCCTTGAGCTGAAGAGCTGAAGAGTGCAGGGGCAGCGCCCAGGCCCAGAGTTCAAGCCCCATGGTCAACAACAACAACAAAAATTTTGCCTTGACACTCAGGATGGACCAGTCTCTCTACCCGCTAGAACCAAAGGAGCAAAGGGTTGGGAGGGAAGAGGTGGGGGATAGAATGAAAGAGAAGAAGCAAAACTGATCCTTGGAAAATGATCCTCTTGCCACAGAGCCCCAGGCCCAGCAGCTCTTAGGATTTGTTATGGAGTGTGCTGCCTTCAGCCTGCATTTCTATCCTCGTCCTCCCTCAGACCAGCCAGGGGATCTTGGCCTCTCCTCATTCCCCCACCCAGCAACACTGCTCTGCTGGCCTAGAGTCCAGGGATTGCCACTAGTGAGGGGCCTCCCCACCTGGGCTGGTATGGGCCTGTGGGAAAGTCTATCTAGCAGCCAGCTTCTGTGGCCCCAAATGGCAGGTGCCTGTTGGGCCTATACCTAGCCAAGACCTCATGAGAACCAGTCCTCCTCGATCTCTCTGGATGTCCTGTTCCCTAGGACTCAGAACCTTCAACCTCCTTTCAGGACAGGACAGCCTGACCTTCATTGCCTCCCCCAGTGTCAGCCCCCAAGTTCATCAAGGCCATAACCACATTCCACACACTCAGCCCCAGCTTGGGTGCCCAGCCAAGACCTCATTCCTACCCAGCTCAGGCCAGATTGTCCTTCCCACAGTCCTGTGCCCAGGGCAGTGTAGAACAGCAGGATTCTCAGAGGCGACCTGAGAGCAGAGTGGGGCTGGATCTACTTCATATCTTTGGATAGAGAAAAAGAGTAAGCCATGTGATATCCGGGACATCTTGTACTCTGCAGTGTCCTTGGGTGCTCTGAGGCCCAAGGTCCTCTGGTAGCAGCCTTGTAGTAGTGGGTTAGGGGAGGGGGCTTGGGCTTTGGGGGCTATGCAATGTGCACATCTCCCCAAGTAAGAGGAAGGATAGAAGGTTTGGAATTGAGGCTTCTGCCCAAATACACCGCCAGGTGTGCGAGTAAGCTTCACCGAGATATGAGCACTTGGAACTCAAGAGGGAGGAGGATGGAAGCAGAATCCAGAAAGAAACCTCCTGAGACTATAGAGGCTGGGTATCTCACACATCCATAGATTGATTGATTCCCTCCCTCCTTCACTCACTCAAAATTTCCTGTGGACTCCAAAGCTTTGTCTGCCAGGCATCGTGCTTACTTAGAGGGCTGACATCCCCTCAGAATGCAGCTGGAGTTCATTATCTCCCTCCAAACAACTCCAGGCCTTCCCCCACATTCCCATCTCACCCAGCTGTATGTGTCAGTGGAGAGCTGAGGTCATCCTGAGCCCTCCCTCAGCCCCCATGCCCAAACCACTACCTGCTGGCAGGTTCCACTGCTTCAGCCCATTATATTACAGCACTACCCCTTCTCTGTGACTGCCCTTCTTTGGGCCTGTTCCAACTCTCTGCCTTTGCCTATGCAGCTGTCCTTTAACCATCTTTCTGCTCTCTGCTTCCACCACCTTTCCCTTTTTTTAGAGCTGGTCCTAGGGTTTGAACTCAGGGCCTAGGCGTTATCCCTGAGTTTTTGTGCTCAACGCTTGTGCTCTACTACTTGAGCTCCACCTCATGTCTGGAGTTTTGATGTTTAATTGGAGATAAGAGTCTCATGGGTTTTTCCTGCTCAGCCTGGCTTTGAACCATGATTCGCAGATCTCAACTTCTAAGTAGCGAGTATTACATGTGTGAGCCCCCAGCCCCCAGCCTCCAGCTCACCCTTCTTCTTATTAATCCTTCTTGTTGGCTGTGGACAGAGGCTCTTTCTTGACTAGCAATTTTATCGCCTACTCCTCTGACCCAAAGTATCAGTTCTTGGGACAAAGTTCTAACTTCCATCATGGCAAATGAAGGCCCTTGTGAGTCCCAGGTTTCAGTCCGACTGTATCTTATCTTTTTTCACTCCTTGTCCCTTGAACTTTACACTCAGCTTAGAGGCTCATGTAATCCCATCTGAGCCATAGAAACTGAGCCAACCACTCTCTGCCTGGGTTGGCCACTGGAGGCACATTCGGTGCCTCAGGTCTTCATGCCTGCTCTGCCTCTCTGGACTATCCTAGATGCCCAGGGCCATAAGGACTCTGACTTTGGCCCCCAGACCTTGCTACATGTCCTCCATTACTGCTTGTGTTACATTGAAAGACATGTCCCCACCCCTGGCCTCTCTGGGAACCCCGATGTTTTTTTTTAAATCACATTCTGGTAAACAGAAAAATTTATAAAGAAGTAAATGCACCATCCAGTGTCTAGCACAATGAGCCACACTGTGCTTGGGAGCATCAAAGAATAGGTACCAGGAGAAACTTCTGGGGCCAACAGGAAGTGGTAAGGAATACCATACAGGGGCAATCAACAGTTCTTCTAGATGCAGAAGTGACATGGCATGGTGGAGATTTGGGTATGCCAGAGCCTGAACATCCTGGGGTGTGTGTGTGTGTGTGTGTGTGTGTGTGTGTAGTGGCAAGTATTGTTGGTGAAGGCTTCTGAAGAATGGTAAGCACACCAGTTTTAGTCTGAAGAGAGCAAGGAGCCCCTCTAAGCTGCCCTGGTTGTACCCAGGAAGTAGGCCTGGATCCTTCAGAAGCATCAGAACAGGCACTGGTCAGGACTGGGGCACTAAAGGGTGTTGAGGAAGAGCTGTGCATTCACACCCTTGCTAGGATGTGAGCCAAGCAAAGAGGAGTCAACAAGAGACATGTCCCTCCTCTGGAAACATACATTCCAGAGGTAGAAGAAACAAACACACCCAGGTGGCCACTGTTCAAAGTCCCAACACTCAGACAAGCTAGAGTCTTTTTTCCTGATGGGGGGTACTGTGCTGAGCTTGCCCATGATTAACAGAGCCTGCACCTCAAGGACTCTCCCAGAGACAAAGAGAGCTTCTCAACACGCTTCATTCTTTCCCAAAGTCCTTCAAGATGCTGGAGAGAAGCCACATGGGTTTCAGAAAACCTCATCAGCATCCTCAGGATGCAGCCATTGTGAAGTGGACAGATGTGGTCATTGGGAGTTGACAGCTAGTTTCCATTCTAGCAGTGTGACCATGGCCCCTCCTCTCCAAAGCTCAGCTTCATCAGTTAGAAGGGCTGCTGCATCTGACTGCTATGTGAACTAATGGCACATGCTACCTGAAAAGAGATTTATAATACACTGAAGTTGCTTTTCTGACACCTGAAAGAATGAGGAGGAGGGAAAAAAAATCTTTAAATGACGATTTAAGCCAAGTGCTGGTAGCTCATAAATATAATGCTAGCTACTCAGAGGTTGGATTTGAGGATAAAAGTTTAAAGCCAGCCTGGATAGGAAAATGTGTGACTTATTTTTAATTAATCACCAAAAAGGTGGAAACAGAACTGTGGCTCAAGAGGTAAAGCGACAGCCTTGAGTAAAAAAGCCCAGGTACAGCGCCCAGATCCTGTGTTCAAGCCGTAAGACCAGCACACACACACACACACACACACACACACACACACACACGCACACACACACACACACACACACACACAGATGATTCAAAGGGACAGGCTCTTATATTTCAAACTATTGCTCACATACCATATAAAACACTTTATCAAAGTGTATAATTATTATACTTGAGAGACGGCAAAAAAGTAATAAATAAGTATAACACATAAGGATAATCAATGACCTGGTAAGTGACAGAAAGGAAATAGAGAAGAGGATGTAAATGAGGAGAAGGGAGGGAGGGAGGGAGGGAAGAAGGGAGGGAGGTTGTTTTGGCTCCATGACTTCAGAGAAGACCCTATTGGGAGGAGGGAAGCTGCCAGCTGGGACAAGGGTGTGGGAAGAAGGCAGGAAAGGGAGCAACAAGGCAAAGGCTCGAAGCTGGGAAGGAAGGCAGGGTGGCTAGAGTGGAATAAGTGGAATGAAATGCCCTGAGATGGGAGTAACTGGATCACACAGGTCCTGAAAGCCTTGCCAGAGTCTAGCTTTCATTCCCAGGATAGTTGTAGGATACTAAAGTTTTAGGTAGATGAATCTTATCTGTTATTATTATTACTGTTATTACTAAACAGAGTTTTACTGAGCCGAAGACTTGTTAGGCAGATGTTATACCCTTGAGCCACTCTACCACCCTTTTTGGTGATGCTGCTGCTGTTTATGATGATGATTTATGTTGGTACTGGGGCTTGAACTCAGGGCCTGGGTGCTGTCTCTGAGTTTTCATGCTAAGATTAGCATTCTACAACTTGAGTTACACTGCATGTCTGGCTTTTTGGTGGTTAATTGAAGGGTCTTATGGACTTAAAAAAAATCTGGTTGGCTTTGAACCATAATCCTCTGATCTCAGCCTCCTGAGTAGCTAGGATTATAGGCATGAGCCACCAGTGCCAGCATATTGCTTATTTTCTAAATGGGATCTTGCTTTATGACTGGACTGACTTGGACTTTGAACTTCCTGTTTGTGCTTCCCAATGTCGTGAGCCACCAGGATGAAAGGCATGAGCAACCACACCCAGTCATTGGTTGAGATGGAGTCTCCCATGCTTTTTGTTTTGTTTTGTTTTTTTTTTTCTTCCTGAGCTGGCCCTAAATCATAATCCCTAGATCTCCAGCTCCCAAGTAGCTAGGATTACAGGTTTGAGCCACTGCCTGGGGTTCTAACCTTGTTTAGATAGTTTCTCTGGCTGTATTGGGGACAGTGTGTTATGGTGGGGGTGGGGTGTGGACCTGAGAGACCTCCAGGCCAGGACAGTGGGTGGGCAGTGAGGATGGAGCAGGTGGACAAGACAGATGTGTTATTGGTACAGTTGGGAAACGGGGAGAGGCTTGAGTATTGGGGAAGAAGAAGGTTTGGGAGATGGAAGGCATGAGGAGTTTCAGTTCCATCTGGATGACTTCCTTTAAGATGTTTCTCAGACTTCAGAGGTGGTAGGAAGGGAGAGTGAGCTTGAATTGGGAGCTCAGTGGAGTGATACCCCCACATTACAGCCATCCCAAACCATGAGTAGGGAGGTTCTTCAGGGTAGGGGAGAGTTTGTCATGTGGATAATGGGAGAAACTTGGAGGTTGTCAGTATACAATATTACCCAGCGGCCAAAGGCTGGATGAGACCACTGAAAGAATGATTGCCTAGAGGAGGAAAGCGGAACTCAGGCTTGAGTCCATGCAAGAGATTGGCAGAGTGAGGGGCAATTGACCTAGGAGATGGGCGGGGTATCTGGTAAGTTCCCAGAAGAGCTCAGCTCCCTTAGAGGGGGAGAATTTTAAAGGAAGGTAAGGCTGGGTATTGGTGGCTCATACCCTGCAATCCTAGCTACTCAGGAGGCTGAGATCTGAGGATCAAAGTTTGAAGACAGCCTGAGTAGGAAAAGCCATCAGACTCTTATCTCCAATTAGCCACCAATAAAGCTGGAAGTTGAGGTGTGGTTCAAGTGATAGAGTGCCATCCTTGAGAAAATTAAGAAATAGTGCCCAGGTCCTGAGTTCAAGCCCAGTATGTGCACGCACACACATATATACACACACACACACAGAAGAAGGACCTGGATCAGGTGTGATCAGGTGTGTATCTGACTTTGTGGGAGTTAGGGGCAGTTTCTTGCACAGGTGGTGGGTATGGAGTGGAGAAAGGGCTGAGGGGAGGGGTTTGAGGGGAGAGGTGGTGGACATGGACATTGGGAACAGAGGCCTTGCTGGGAGGCTGTAGCCGGGTCCGGCACAGTATGGAGACTGGTTCAGAAGAGTTTAAAGTGGAAGGCAACACATGTTTATTTGCTAGAGAAGCTAACGAGGCAACAGAGATCTGGCTGGAGTGTGGGTGGAGGAACTGGCTCTGGAGGAGGGCAGGTAGTGCCCCATCCGTGGGCAAAACCCTGCTTTCCTTCTGCATGAAGGCAGTGGAAGAATGTAGAGGAGGACAATCTGAGGACAAATGGCTGATTCTCTGGGCCAGAGTACTATGGAAGTCTGAGTTTTCAGAACACCAGAATTGACCTAAATAAGCCTTCCAGCTTTACTTAGTCTTGGCTGAGCAGTATATTTTAGTCTCCTAACTAGCTTTGCAGTAAATAATGTTCCTGCCATAAGACCATGGTAGCAGATGCCTAGGTTACTTTTCATAAACCTGAAAGCCACTTTTGCCAAAAGCACTGACTCTGACTCATCACCTGAAGATGTCCCATAAGTGACTCATGGCCGGTGGAAAGGCTCCACCTTCACCTTCATCCCTGTCTTCTTGACAGGTATTGCTTTTCTCCTTTAACCTTTGGTTTGGATGTTTTCCGCTCAGCTCTGTGCTTGGCTGGGCTAGTCATGTAGGAAATATTAGACCAGAACTGGTAATTTGAAGTTGCCTTTTTTTCCTGAAACTTCCCTATTCAGTCCTTTCCAAGGCTGAAGATATCCATAGAAGAGCAATAGATACTCTCAAGATTTACAGGGGCCATCAGGATCAATGTGTTATCAAACACCAAGTTTTCCCATGTCCCATTCCAGACCACTGGAGCAGCCCCTGAGAGTCCTTTTTCCATTCCTAAACCTTGTTCTCTCCTTTTTGCCCAAAGGAGCTGGAAACTCAGTAGAGCTCAGTCTTGATTTTGTAGGCCTTTTCTTTGCTCTGACAATTTGTCATCAACATATTGCCTTTTTGAGGGCAATGGGTGAAGGGACTTAAGTTTAGTCTCAGATATTTGTGCTCTGGGAAGCTGCTTTGTCCAGGGATGGGAGATGGGAGATTGGAGCCTGGATCTGAGAGCCACTCCATTTTCCCAATCTACCCTCATTCTTCTACCTTTTTCTAATTCCCTGTTAACTGAGTGCCACTGCAGATCTTTCTCAGTTCCTCCTCCTCCCTTGCCACATTCTGTATGGGTATCTTGGGCCCTCTTGATCTGGATCCATTGAGTAACTCCTACAAGTGCCCCCTCCCACCTTCCCTCTGCCCTGCATCCAACCTCTTCCAGGTACATAGGGCTGCGGCCCACAGCCCTTCACCCCATGACCCCGATGGTCCTCGTGGATGCTGGGAAAGCCCTTCAACAGAGCCCTGGACCTTGGACTATGATTCAGAGCATCTCAGACAGGAGCCACAGGCCAGGCTGGGAAAGAGCACAGAGGAAAAGCTCTTGGGGATCTCAAGGGTGGGGTCTAGTCTGGCTCAGCTTCCGTGTGTGAGGCAGATGAGGAGAGATGGAGAAGGATGGTCCCATGGAAAGGGTCCTGGGGCTGTCTAGGTGCTGGAGTGGCTGTTTGCAGCCTCTCTCTGTGTATGGAAGGGACAGGCCTTGGGCAGAGTCTCTTCCTGGCTCACCGCAGCTCCTCCCCAGTCTTCAGACCACTGGCCAAACTGGGAACAATGCTGCCATTCAAATCCACAAGAACAATCAGCTACGTGGGAGAAAGTTCACTGTGCGGTATTAACTGTAAAAGGCAACTATAAATGTAAAATCCTACTTTTAAGAAAACAAACCAGCACACAAATGAGGAAGTAAATAGGAATTATGTAAATGTAACATAGAAGAAACTCAATAAACCCTATCATCAAATTAACAGAAAACATTGCAATTACGTAAATGTAAACATAGAAAACGTTCGTGATGCCACCATGGGAATCTAAGCATTTATTTAGCTTATTCTGTCACATGTACCCATCTAGCGACTTCATTGAAAATGCTCACAACCCCTTGACATAGGTACCGTGATTTTCATCTCCAATTCACATAGGACAAAATCCAGGATGAAGAAACAGAGAAGCTAAGTGACTTGTCACAGGCCACACAGCCAACCTGTAAACAACAGAAGTGCAATTTGAACCTAAGCAGCTAGGCTTGCAAATAGAGACATTGCAAGCAGTCACAATTCTTTCAAGATGTGTGTGGTCTTGCTTTTCTATGTTTTCCAATTTTATACTTCTGGTTGCTTTGCTCTGGGATTGAACCCAGGGCTTTGGACATGCTAGGAAAGAGCTCGACCACAATTAACAATCAATAATCAATATATCTTCACTCTCATGCTAGTCCACATGAAATACAAGTAGCTTCATTTTTAAAATTTTTGTCAGTTGTAGGGCTTGAACTCAGGGCCCAGACACTGTCCCTGAGCTTTATCTGCTCAAGGATAGTCTTTACAACTTTGACCTACAGCTCCACTTCTGGTTTTCTGGTGGTTAATTGAACATAAGAGTCTCACAGACTTTCCTGACCAGGTTGGCTTTGTCCCATGATCCTCAGGTTACACAGGGTTACAGGCGTGAGCCACTAGTGCCCAGATATTTTTTTAATACTATTTTTAAGTAGATGTACAAAAGAATTACCATTCAACAAATCAGTTTATTCATCCTGATAGATGTCAACCTTGTCGTTAATATTCAATGTATATCCTGTGAAACTAAAAAAAAACTGAGGGGTTGGGAGGGATGAAAGAAAATGATGAAAGGGGTAACATTAAGCAAATAACTTTTTTTTTTAAAATGCCAGTCCTGAGGCTTGAGCTTCTTTTGCTCAAGGCTAGCACTCTACCACTCAAACCACAGCTCTACTTGCAGCTTTTTGGTAGTTTATTAGAAATAAAAGCTCTGCCTGAGCTGGCTTGGAGTCAAGCTCCTCAGATCTCAGCTTCGTGAGGAGCTAGGATTACAGGCGTGAGCCACCAGTGCCTGGCTTGAACAAATAACTTTTTTTTTTAATATTTTTTATTTTCATCAAGTAGCTGTACAAATGAGTTGCCATTCAACAAAGCAGTTTTTGAACACTGTGCCTCTTGATCAATGTCACCCCTTTTAACATTCTCACCTCCTACCTCACACATTTCCTCACTTTGCTTAATTTTCGGGTTTTGTATTGAAGTTTTGGCCATTTAACAAAGCAGTTTATATATATATACAGCACATCTAGATCTTTGTCATCCGTTCAACATCATCACTCTCCTTCAACCTACCCTTTCCCTTATTTTTCTCAGTTCTTTGGCAGATACAATGCATTCTTGCCAACGTTCTACTCATTTCCCGCATTTATTCTCTCCTTGCCCCCACCCCTTGCAAGTACCCAGTTCCTAACACTTATTTTGTTGGACTTAGACTTAATCTTTCTAAAAAATATACTATTTGCATTCTCATAGCGTCTATTATTAATTAATTTATAACTGCTTGGATGCCACTCAGTGTGTTTACTTATAGATTTATAGGCAAATTCTAGCTCCCACAAATGAGGGAAATCACTCAACCTGTGTTTCTCTGCGTCTGGCTAACTTCACTTAATAGAATTTCTTCCAAGTTTTCCATTTCCCTACAAATGGTACAGTATCATTCTTTCTGATGGATGAGTAAAATTTTGTTGTGTATCTACACCACATTTTCTTGATCCATTTGTCCATTGAAGGGCATCTGGGCTGATTCCATATCTTGGCTATGGTAAACAATGCTGCAATGAACCTGGCTGTGCTGGTGGCTTTAGTGTGGCCTTGTTTGTGCTTTATTAGATAAATGCCCAAGAGTGGAATTGCTGGGTCATAGAGTAGTTCTATGTTTAGTTTTTTGGGGGAACCTCATGCTGCTTTCCAGAGTGGTTGAACAGTTTACATTCCCACCAACAGTGTAATAGAGTTCCCTTTTGACAATTTTAAAGTAATCTAATAAGACAAAACTAACCAAGGTAGGTACTTGTCTTGCAGCTCTGGGACTCTGTCTTGCCCATAGGTGGTTATCAAAGGGCAAGATCAGAGGCCTAAGACCAGGAGAGCCCTGCTCCCTGTCCTGCTTTATGGCCCCTTGACCATCCCAGAGGCCTTGGGCTGAGGTCCTTGGGAACCTCAGGCCTCCCACTGAAGTCATTACGTCTTGGGCCAAACCCAGGCTTCCCCTTGGTTGACTTTGAAAGGTGCTGGCTATGGAGCTTTAGGGGCAATACGTGTTTAAGTGTTCACATGTATGTCTGCCCAGCTCTCACAAGGAAGTCCAGAAGTCTGTCCTGGCTTCTTGGCCACATATCTCCACGTAGATTCTTACTTCTAAACAAAGCAAGATCCCCTCTTGCAGTCTCAGCAGCTGGGACCCTCTTAGTGGCCAGGAGCTCACTGTCTCCACAGAGAAGGCGGTCATATGAGAGACAACACAATATGGAAGGAGAGAGAGGTGCAGAAACACTGCAAGCTGTAGCTTACTGTGATTTGGTCTTGGAACCTTGGCTTGAAAAGGCTGATGCTACAATGGAGGGGGTAACAATGTTCAAGAGGAAGTGTACTCATTACCTCACTCATGTAACTAACCCTCTGTATAGTATCTTTACAATAAAAAAAATTTTTTTAAAAAAAGAAAAGGCTGATGCTGACAGCAGAGTTTACATAGGACAGCGGGTCACACAGAATCAGGGGAGGGAGTCTATAAACAAAAATGTGACTTCTATAGATAGGTCACTCTATAGTTCTTCTTGCTATTGCCAGCTCTTCCTGTGGAGCCACACAGAACAGTCCCCTCCTGCGCCCTATCTCTTCACCAGACATACTCTGCACAGCTTCCTCAGTCTGAAATGGTTTCTCCCCATCAAACTTCCAGGGAAAGCTGGGTGATGTGCAAAACCCTAGCTGTGTGACAGAGGCTCATATCTGTAATCTTAGCTGCTCAGGAGGCTGAAATCCAGAGGATGGAGACTTAAGGCCAGGCCCGACAGAAAAATACATAAGACTCTATTTCTAAAACCACCAAGCAACAGCTAGGCTAGAGGCATGGCTCAAATGGTTGAGCACCAGCTAAGCAAGTAGGAGACTTTGAGTTCAAACTTTGGTACAGAGTTTTTTTTTTTTTTTTAAAAAAAGCAAAAAAAAATCCAAACAAACAAAAAATCAAAAAATGACCTAAATTCTCATGCAAAGTCTGACTCAGGAGACTGAGAAGGAATCTCAGAGTGCCAACAATTACAAGTCAGTGCCCAGTGTTCCTCCACGCAGCAGGTAGACTATCACTGTCCCCACAAGTGACTGAGCCAGGGAGCAGCCTAGCCAGCTTGGATGTGAGAGTCCTCCCTTCAGCTGCCCCCAGCAATGCCACTGAGTCTATGGGGTCTGCTTGTGGCTCAGAGAAGCATTCACTTCAGTGGAGTGGGCTCTGTGACACTCTGCTCTGAAAGTGGACTGCACTATGGCTGGAAGCCCTGACCTCTGCAACTTGACCCTCGAGGTACCTAGAACGCTCTTCCAAATAGAGATCTGGATAGACAGCCTCTTCAGGGTTCCAAAATGAGCCTGACAGCACAGTCTGTGGTCCTGTTGCCCTCCTTCAGCCGGGGTCTTAACCCTATGAACAGAGACCAGAACCCAGGCTACCAACTGTCCAGCCTTACAAAGCCTGCCAGGGATTTCAGAACAAGCCTTCCTGCGGAAGTGAGAAAGCCGTGGGACAGACGGTTGGGGGTGGGGGAGGGGGCTGTGATGGAATCCTGAGGTCCACAGAGCAACAAATTTTGGGTCTAAACTATGTCCTCCAGAGAGAATGGGCATCTGTGTGATTCTAGGGGAACCAAATCCCCCCAAAGCTGTGGCTTCAGTGACTCAAGTCAGGACCAATTATGCTGGCCCATTAGTCCTCTGGGAATGTGGCTTCCTGGGCTGGAGCGGACCCTACCTGTTAATCTCTAACTTCCTGAAACACTCTCAGACAGGGCACAGTGCCAGAGCAGGCCCTGCTCCAACTGGCTAGCTTTGCCCGTTAGAACATTACTCCTGAGGCCAGGATCCATCTGAACTCGCAAGTGTCTACCCTTTGAAGCTCTCTTTGAGGTGAGGCCTTCAGATAGTGAAGACAGAATCTTGGTATCCTGGGGCCACCCCAGAGCATCATCAGAGCCAGAACCCTGGGTTCCACTGAACTCTCTGAACCTCACTTTCTTCATTGGTGGACAAGAAACAACCATAAGAACTATGTATTGAATGTGTAGCCCAGCCAGGCTCTGTGCTAAGCCTGTCACACGCCTGGTACAGCCCTGGTTTAACATCTCCTGATCCCTTGGCCAGCTCTGGGAACGTGGTCCAGGCTGTCTGCAGAAATATGCTGCCTCCCTCTGCTGGGCAGTAGGTGAATTGCAGCAGGGGCAAAGGTAGAATCGCTGTTGGGAGGGACCTGAGGTGACCAGGCCCAGCCTGGTATTTTACAGATGAGCAAACTGAGTTTAATACCAGCTACCTCACTGATGGCTTCCTTGAAGTTTGTTTGTGTGTGGCTCCCAGACTGAGAAGCTCCTCCTACAGATTGGGCAAGGAAGTTCAGGATTTTATATCTTTTCTGTGTGATACTCACAGCCAGGCAGACACTTAATGGGTGAAGAAAGGAAGAAGCAAGGAAAGAGGGAGGAAGGCAGGAGAGAAGGAAGAAAGGAAGAAGGAAGGGCTAGAGGGAGGAGGAAGGGAGATAGGAGGGAGGAGAGAAGGAGAGGGAGCAGAAGGAAAGGAAAGAGGAGAAGAAGGGAGAAGGAAGGATGGATGGAAGGAAGGAAAGAAATAAAGCAGAAACGAAAAAAAGAAGGGAAGGAGAAAGGGAGGGAGGGAAGGAGGAAAATGGGAACTGAAACCTGGCTGAATGGTGGCTGAGAGAGGAGAAAGTGAGCCAGAACCTTGCTGGGCGCAGGGGCTCAGTGTTCCTCAGATACAAACTCCTTCCATATCTGGCTGCATGCTAGGAGACCCCCCCCCCTCAGAGGGACTTCCTGCCTGTCTCTAACAGTTGGATAACTTCTAAGGGCAGGGGTCTGGAGATGATTCTAAACCTCCCTGAGGTCATCCTTCTTCCTCTGGGAGGTACCCTGAGCAAGGGCTGATGGGAGGGATGGAAATGGGAGAGGCTGGGATGTGGTCTTCTTTCCCTCTCAGGACCCACCATGTACAGACTGCCCAGGGCCGCATGCTTACAAGCCACAGGCAACAGTAGCTGCTAGAGGATTAGGACCCCAGAGAAGCCGCCGTCAGCAAGGAGGTGACACTTGAACTGGTCTGGAAATAGAGAGGAAAGGCAAGACCACTGCTGGTGGGAGCAATATGGCATAGAGGATGAAGGTCAGGATACACAGGCCTGTGTGTCCAGGGACAAAGCACACTTGCTTTAACGGGTTCCTGCCTTGGAAATCAGTTTGGAAGGTGTCATCGGAACCAGGTTCGGGAGTACTTTGTCAGACCCCCAAACCTAGAGGGCAATGTGCTGTACTGGGTGGTCTTGATCTTCCAGAGCTATCTCAGAAGGTCAGTCTGGCACTCTCTGGCGTTTTTCCACCTGCAGTTCACCCTTGGTCTCAGCAATGGCCAGCAGGGGGCAGGGCTAACCCATGTTCCCTTAGCTCAGGACCCATCCAGTCCAGGATTCCTTGCCAGAGGCTTGGCCCTTTTGGGAGTAAAGAATCCCAGGAGAGGAGGAAACCATCCAGCTGCGCACATCTGGGGGAGGGGAAGCCAGTTTATGGCGATCAAAGTGAGGTCGAGTGACTTTCTTGACCTCCTGTTTCCAGCCCAGCTTCCCAGCTGTGGCTGTGTTGCCTTTGGTATCTGTGGCCCTTCCTTTCTGAATCCAGAGGTGCCTGCTTTGGGCCTCCAGGGAACCTCAAGGACTTTAGGATCAAAACTCAGAGCCAAGAATGCAGCTGGAGCGAAAGAAGTGTCAGCCATGCTGGCTCCTTCCCTAAGAAGGATGGGCGGTACCCAGATGGTGGATGGCACTCATGGGTATTAACTGACACTTGCCAGAGTCTCTGTGCTAGCAACAGAATCCATCCAGAAAACTTTGCTGCCACGAGGCATCCTTAAGTAGCTCCAGACTTAGCTGGAAGAGATGAAAGGAACTATAGATACAGAGAGAGGACGGGAGAATTGAAGATTATAGACTGAGTAGGTGATAAGGAATGGGGTCTTGAAACATGAATAGGATTTGACCAGCTGGAATAAAGGCCTGGAGGTGAGTTTGAGTTTAAGAAAATAGTTCTACATAGTGTGTGTGTGTGTGTGTGTGTGTGTGTGTGTGTGTGTGTGTGTGCTGGCACTGGTACTTTTACAATGCCTTATATTCTTCCTTGGTTTTGTTCCTCACAGTTGGCACTCTACCAATGGAGCCACATCTCCACTTCTGGCTTTTTGCCAGAAGTGAAAGTTGGAGATAAGAGCCTCAGATTTGTCTGCCACGCCTGACTCTGAGCAGGGATCCTTAGATGTCAGTCTCTTGAGTCTCTAGGATTATAGGCATGAGCCACTGGTGCCTGCCTGTATATACTTTTCAATAACTACTTGGTAGGTGGGCAACATTGGACAACAATACTTGTTGAATTGTTTCTAATACTCACATCAACCCTTAAGGTGCCAGGATCATCTTGTTACAGATGAAGCGTCACAGAAACAACGTAGAAACCCTGGGAAAGTACCCAGGAGCTGACATCTCAGTCTTGTTCCACGTGGCCCTAGGAAACTTCTGTAAGACTGGAGTTGGGGGTGTATAGGGAGATGACATACAGACCAGAAATAACCTTTGCATTCCGGAGGCCTCCCCCCTCCCCCCCCCCCCATCCTGGCTAGGCTATCAGATCTGATCAGAACGTGTTCACTTATTGTAAGGGGCCATCTGTGTGTCTTATCTTCTCACCTTTTCTTTTCCTTTTAGAAAAGC
Organism: Dipodomys ordii; assembly: GCF_000151885.1. Lineage (NCBI taxonomy): Eukaryota > Metazoa > Chordata > Mammalia > Rodentia > Heteromyidae > Dipodomys > Dipodomys ordii. The sequence goes on along the minus strand of NW_012267362.1, from coordinate 1,265,921 downwards.
TCTTGTGCAAATTCCTTTCTTGGAGGGCACAGCTTTTGTCCTGGCTTTGAAAGGAGCCTGGGATGGGGTAAGAGGGAAGAGGGGCTGGGCTAGAAAGCAGAGCAAACAGCCCCCACCCTTCAGGCCAGGGGCTGCCATTTGAAGGTTATTTTCCTTCCCCAGGACCCATTCGTCTGTTCCTCTGGGTGGGATGGAGGTCCTGAGAAGATAGACCTCTTGTGTCTCCCCTCCTGTTAAGCACTTTTGGAGAAGCCTGACATAATGTCTCCTTTCATTGCCCTATCTTAATCGGCCCAGCTGCCAGAACACAATCCCACAGACTGACTGAGCCTCCCATACACAGCAGAAAGGTGTTTCCCTGAGTTAACATGATGCTGACATTTGGTGAGGGGCATTCTGGTACCTAGATGATGCCTTCTTAATGTGCCCTGCCAGGTAAAAGACACGATCTGGCTCTTTGGGGGTCCCTTTTAGAAAGGCATATTATAAAAATCCTACTTCTTAGCAGGCATGGGGGTGCATACTTGTAATCCCAACTGCTAGGGAGGCAGAGACAGGAGAATCATTGAGTTTGAGTCTGGGTAGTTAGTAAGACACAACGAAAGTGTGGGACAAGTAGTAGAGAACTTACCTAGCAAGTGAGAGGCTCTCTACTACAATCCCAGCATTGCAAACAACAACAACAACAAAACAACAAAACATCCCAAACCCAAAATACCCCCCAAACCCTAAACAAACAAACTTCTTGATATTATGGTTTTGGTGGGTAGGATTTTAGGTTACCAATTTTGGGAGGATGTAAACATTTAGGCCATAACATTCTTTCCCTAGCACCCCCAAATCCATGTTATTCTCTCATACAAAATGCATGCATGTCTTGGCAATACCTTCACTTAGCCTGACCCAGCGTCAGCTTTAAAGTCTAAGACCAAAGCTTTGTCTAGTCACATATAGATGAGACTCAAGGGCAGATCAATCAGAGGCAAACTGCTTTCCAGCTATGAGCAGGTGCAGCCAAACTATTTTGTGCTTTTGAAATACAATGGGGAGACAAGCACGGGATACACATTTCCATCACAGAAAGGGGCCATGGGCAAGAAGAAAGGGGTAAGATCACCCAAGTAAGTTGAAAGTGAACTGGCTGAACAATATGAAATCTGAAGACTCAAGAATAGTCTTGTTTGGCTTGATGCTCTGCCCGTAGACATGCTAGGGCAGAAGCGAGGTATTTAAGTCTCTGGATGACCTGCTCTCAAGCATTTCTGAGTACTGCCCATGTTGCATGAGCTATATGGAAGACTGTGGCTCTTACAGGCTTGAATTGCATGCTGATGGCTCACTTAACTGAGATTTTGGGAGTAGTTCACCCCCCATGGCTCTAGGGGACATTGCTCTAGTATAGACTCTTTGCACTGGTCCTACCCTTGCTGTGGCCCTCTGCCTGGGTTGTGCATCAGAGTCTCCTGGAGGCCCTAACATCCTGAGTAGCTAGGATTACAGGTGTGAGCCACTAGTGCCCAACTTGCTTGGCTACATTCTTTTTTTAAAAAATTAATTTTATTTATTTTTTGTTTATGTGATACTAAGAAATCAAACCCAGGGCCTCATGCATGCTAGGCAAGCACTCTACTACTAAGTCACTTTCCTAGTCCTTGGCTACACATTCTTGATGGTCTCTTCCAAACACACTTTTTCAATCCTTTTACTATGAATAAGCTGAGAACTCGCTGGTCTTAATATTCTGCTTTTCTTTTGATGAACATTTCCATCTTAATATCATTTCTCTTTCCTTGCATTCTCTGTTAAGTACTCAAGAGAGTTCCAACACCACATTTTAGATTTTTTTGTTTTGTTGTTTTGTTTTTGTACATGCAGCCTACTCCTGGTGCCAAATTCTCTTTTATTCTGTTCAGCCTGCTATGAGAAAATACCATAGGCTAGGCAAACTTAACCTCTCATAGTCCCTGAGACTAGAAAGTCTATAATCAACACTGGCAGATGTAGAGTTTGGTGAGGGCTTGCCTTCTAGCAGTGACTTCACATGGAATGTCAAGACTGCTCCCCGAGACCTTGTAATCATTCACAAAGACCCCAACTCTTAAGGGTTGGGATTTGGGTAGAACACAAAAATTCAGAACATAGCAGTACCTTTCTCAGTAATCATCTAGTCCTTCCAAATTGGGAACACTCACCTTTTTCATTGCCAAGATCCCTTTAAATAATTAATTCAAAAAATGATGGCAGTTAGCATAATCGCAGAGGGCTGGATATGGTGCTATATGTCTATAATGGGGGCTATTTGAGAGGTATAGGTAGGCAGACCACAGTCCAAACTTTGCCTCAGGCAAAAAGCTTGAGACCCTTCCTGAAAAATAAACAAAGCAAAAGGGATAGGATACGACTTTAGTGGAGAGTGCTTGCCTAACAAGTGTGAGGCCCTCAGTTCAAATCCAAGTATTAAAAAAAAATACTCTCATTTTGTCCCCTTTTATATCCTATAGGACCACCCTCACAATTCCTTGTTTAGCCCTAAAATAGATGTGCATGTGCTTGATTTTCATTATTTTGTGTTTGGGTTTTTTTTTTAACTGTGTTTCTTTTGTCTTTTCTTTTTTGGTACTGGGGATCGAACCCAGGATGTTGCACTTGCTAGGCAAGCGCTTTGCCATTGAGCTACATCCCAGTCCGATTATTTGGTGTTAGATCTTGGTTATGCTGCACCTGTAGATTCACCTGTTCTTTGTGCTAACAGCAAAGTCTAATATAAAGATTTGATTCATCAGATGACTTGTTCGTTGGTTGGCTTTTGGTGGGCATTTAGGCTGTTCCTAGTTTTTGTCATTGCAAATCACATGGAGATGGATAACTGCATTTTTAAATTCATTCATTGCCAGCTGACAGATAATATTTGTGTTTAAAGTTTCAATGTAGTCGTGTATGTGTGTGTGTGTGTGTGTGTGTGTGTGTGTGTGTGTGTGTGTGTGTGTGTTGGGAGGGTTGGGGGGGGCTAGAACTCAGGGCCTGGGTGTTGTCCCTGAGCCTCTTTGTGCTCAAAGCTAGTGCTCTGCCACTTGAACCAGAGAGCCACATCTGGTTTTTGAGTGGTTTATTGTGGATAAGAGTCTCACAGGGACTTTTCTGCCAAAGCTGTCTTCGAACCGTGATCCTCAGATCTCAGTCTCCTGAGTAGCTAGGATTATAGAAGTGAGCCACTGGTACCCAGCCCATGAGTCTCTTATCTCCAATAAACTATTCAGCCAGAAGGGGTGCTGAGGCTCAAGTACAAGCTTTGAGCAAAAGAAGCTCAGAGATAGAGTTCAAGATGACTAAGAGTCAAGCCTCAGGATGGGCAAAAAAAAAAAAAAAATCAATGTCTGTTCCCAAATTACCTTCCAAAAACATGATTATAATTTATAGTTTCACCAATAATATGTGAGAATGTTGATTTCCTTTTATATTTGCATTGATATTGGTCTTATAAAACTTTTAAATCTTTCTAATTTAGTAAAAAAAAAATGGTATGGGATTTTAAATTTCCAAGTGATTTCAAGAGTGGTGCTGAGCATATTTTCCTATCTAGTAGTTTCTCAGGAGATATGCTTAGGAGATATGTTCCAGGGCCTCTAGTGAATACCTGAATATGTTTTTTCCTCTGTGCACGCGCACGCGCTTGCGTGCGCGTGCACACACACACACACACACACACACACACACACACACACACGGTATGTGTATGAATGCATGCCAGTACTGGGGCTTAAACTCAGGGCCTTAGCTTTTTTGCTTACATTTAGCACTCTACCACTTGAGCCATGGCCCTAATTCCAGCTCTTTGCTGGTTAATTGAAGGTGAGAGTCATGTAGATTTCTCTGTCCAGACTGGCTTTGAATAGAGATCCTCAGATATCAGCTTCCTAAGTAGCTAGGATTACAGATGTGAAGTCACTGGTGCCCAGCTACCAGTCCTGCTTTTTGCAGGCTGGAGATTGAGTTGTGTAGACTTTTCTGCCTGGGCTGACTTTGAACTGTGATCCTTCAAATTTCAGCCTCCTGAATAGCCAGGATTATAGGCATGAGCCACCAAGTACCTGGTTTATACATAAATTCAATACCCTTTCTTCATCTTGATTGAGCACTTACCATAGCTATAACTTTTTGCAATGTGAGGTACAATAGCAAAATTAGCTGAGATTTCTTTTTCTTGTACACAGTTTCATGGGTCAAAGATTTATTTTTACCAGATATTAGCAAATTCCAGCTTATGGGTTTTTTTTCTTTCCTCATTGAGAATATCTTCTCTGTTAAAAGAAACACAATATCTTCTCTCTGGCACACACAAATTGCAAGCATTACTACTCTTACTCTGGGGATATTATTAGTAAAATAAAAGTAATTTGAACTTGAGCACTACCATCTCACAACTTAGTCATCTTGATGACCAAGATGGCTACTAAATGATTAGCGGGTGGGTAGTTTACACAGCTTGGACACATTGAGCAGTCTATGATTTCATCAGGCTATTCAGAATAACATACAACTTAAAACTTCCAGAAATTGTTTATTTCTGAAAATTTCAATTTAAGGATGTCAAACTGTGGTTGACCGCAGGTAACTTGAACCTTTGAAAGCAAAGCCACAGATAAGGGAATACTACTATGTTTATTGACTATTTGAGCTTCTTCCCCTCCCTTTTCCCCACATTGTTGGTCTTTGTTCTTTTTGGCTAATCTTTTCCTCTTTGATTTGTACGAGTTACATATTACACAATAAGCGTATATGATTCATATTATTATTACCATCAACTTACAAATACCATGTTTGGAAGGATTTTGCTAAACAGTTCTTGTTTCTTTCTCCATCTGATCCATGTATATTAGCCCTCAAAATGTTTATCAGGACAAAATGGCCAATGTTTTTGCCTTGAGTTGATTTAATTCCAGCCAAAAGCAAAGCCTTGGAATTTTTGTTAATCCCAGAAGCTCACCCTGTCTGAATGTAAGACATCCATTGGCTTTCTCAGCTATTTTAAGAAGCTTGAGGAACAGTAGAGGTCTGGGGCCTTAGAGTGGGAGCCATGGCCTTGGATTTGGACCCTGTAGCTAGCTCTTCCTGTGGCTAAGCTCAGCTTGCTCCAACCCAGCAGTGTGATCTGCACCTGCATGCACCTCTGTCCAGCTGTGCATTCTTCTGTTCTGAGGAGTGGGCTGAGTGTTTGCATATTTTCCCATTGTTTAGAGGCTCGTATGGGCGTGGGGCCTTCCCCCTCAGCAGAAGGCCACTGATGCTGGACAGGCCAGGCCCAGGGAGGCTGTGCGGGAGGGGGCCGGGCTGAGCCCTGGAAGCTGAAGAGAAGCAGGGAAGGGCAAAAGAGGCTCACCCTGAGAGCCACCAGCCAGCCACAACTCCTCCCAAGTATCCTCAGCCTTCTTCTTTGGGGAAAATTTCCTCATAGTTGTGTTGTTATACGGGAATTCGATTGTGAGAGACACAGAAGCCACATTTTGAGAGGTTGAATTTGGAGTCTTTATTAAGAAGCCAGCAATTGTGACTAGATTCATGTCCCTCCCTGCGCCACCTCCCTCCCAAAAAAAAAAACAAAACAACAACAACAAAAACAACCTCGAATGCACTTAATATTGTTAGGAAATGGAGCCAAGAGCATAGTAAAGAAAGCAGAAAACACACTCAACAAACCAGAACAACTCTAATACAGAGCTGGAGAGATGCCATGGTGACTTGAGGACAGTCAGGAGAGCCGAGGAATAGCATAATGGCAGCAGAGGTGGAGGGGCCTAAATAGAGTCATGCTTAGGGAGCAGGGTCACAGGGAGCTCAAAAGTTCAGAGTCCCATGAGTTCATGGTACAGGTCTGGCAGGTATGGGAACCTATGTCCAGATCCCCACCCATCTGCTTCTAGGAGTTCAGGCATCTATCACCTGGGGGGTGAGGAAGTGAATTTCACCTCTAGAGTTTTTGGGAAGTCCCCATCAGCCACCGAGATGCCAAGATGGCACCAGTTAGACCCATCTTTCAGTGTCCTGTGCACCTGTGGGACAGGCACAATCAGAGGTGATCTTCAGAACTCCAGGGGGCACAGAGGTGGACATGCATGTCCTAAAGAGGAATGCAGGGGGGTATGGAGAAATGGGAGCAGGCAAAAGGGGATGCCTTGGACAGGGGAGGCGGCTCACCCTTCTGGACAGCCCTTCGCTCCCTCTGAAAGGTCTCCTCCTAGTTCTGGGGTATGGGGCAGAGGGTCGGGGGTGGGGGGGGGTAGAAGTAATGGAGTTCTAAATTTACAGATGTAGGGGTGGAGAGAGGGTAGAGAAAGGAGAGCCAGAAGCCTGTTTCTATTCCTGACCCGCCTAAGCTTGTGAAGCCGACTTCCATTTGTTTGTTTAACCCTGGGCTGGCTTTTGAGAGCCCGCCACATTCCTTGGGATTGGCAGGGAAGGTGGTTCATGGTGTTGGTGGAGGGGGGAAGGGGAGGCTGAGTCTCAGGAAGTCGACAAGAGCTCCAAGTGACAGCTTTGGGGTCCCTGATTCTCAGTGCTGTGGCCGGATGTCCGGAGGGCTGGACCTCCTTGGCTGTCCCAGAGGGCAGGGGAAGCGCCCTCCCCTCGTGGATTTGGGGAGGGGGAAGGGGGGAATTCTCTTGCCTGTGCCCATTAATATCTCTCTGCTTTCCAAGGCTGGCTTTGTGAGTATTAGGGTTTGGCTCTGTTCTCTCTGCCTTGGGGCACAGAGCTCTTACCCACCTGGATGAACTCAAGGCTACTAGTAGGGGCACAGCTGGGGCAGAGCCCAAGGCTGATCCAGACTGGATCTGCCTCCTGGAAAGGCAACTTAACCTTGTGCTACCTGAGCCCTTCCCTTCAAACGTGGCCAACAAAATAACATAGAGCCAGTGACTGGCCCCTCCTTCTGTTAGAGGTTATCTCATTGGTTTCCTAAGCCCCACCTGGAGTGAGGAGGGAGTGGGAAAGAACCACCCCTCCCTCCTCCCACAGGAAAGAGATCTCATTTAGACCTTAGCCTTGGAAGGGTACTCATGTGTCCAGTACAACTCAGTGAGGTTATTGACTTCCATGACCTTTACCCTGGGCCTTGTGAAGCTCATCGCATCCTCCACAGGACCCTGCCTGGTCTTTACTTCCACTTGGAATATGCAAGTAAAGAATATGGCTTTGGCTGGGTGCCGTTGGCTCATTCCTGTAATCTAGCTCCTCAGGAGGTGGAGATCTGAGGATTGCTATTTACTGTCAGTCAGTCTTGATAAGAAAGTCAGTGGGACTCAAGTGGCAGAGTGAAAAAACTAAGGGAATAGTACCCAGGCCCAGAGTTCAAGCCCCTGTACTGGCACACAAAAAACAAGGAGGAGAAAAGGAAGAAAAGGGAAAGAAGGAGAAGGAGGAGAAGAAGGAGGTGGGGAGGGAGGGAGGAGGAGAAAAAGAAGAAAAGGAAAAGAAGAGGAAGAAGAGGAGGAGGAGGAAGAGGAGGAGGAATATTTTTTTTTAAATGTGGCTTTAGAGTCAAGCAGACAAAGGGCAATGCATAGCAGCTGACATCATCATTGTCATGATCATTGGCTGGCTGCCACCTGTTGGTCTTTTGGAGGACTAAGTCACAGCAGGGGCAAGTACTCTGTCTAGGGCCTTCATGGAGTGAGATTCCATCGGTGCTTTCTCTCCTGCTGGCCCTTCTCCCCCTCTTCAGGGAGCTAGCCAGCCAGACCCGGCTGGCCAGGCTCAACACTGCTTTTCTCTTACCTATACAATGTTTAAGTTTCAAAGTCCTTTTCAGCCCCAAAGTTGATGAGCTGGTTTTTTTTATTTTTTTTTATTTTTAGTTGGTTGTGGGGCTTGAACTCAGGGTTTGGGTGCTGTCCCTGAGCTCTTTTTACTCAAGGCTAGACACTCTACCACTTTGAGCCACAGCTCCAGTTCTGGTTTTTGAGTGGTTAGTTGGAGATTATATTAGAGTCTCACAGGGACTTTTATGCCCAGGCTGGCTTCAAACTGTGACCCTCAGGCTGGGAAGGTGGCTCAGTGGTAGAGCGCTTGCCTTGCATGCCTGAGACCCTGGTTCGATTCCTTAGCACCACATAAGCAAAAAGAAAAAAGCCGGAAGTGGCGCTGTGGCTCAAGTGGTAGAGCGCTAGCCTTGAGCTGAAGAGCTGAGGGACAGCGCCCAGGCCCAGAGTTCAGGCCCCATGACTGGACAAAACAAAACAAAACAAAAAACAACAAAAAAAAACTGTGACCCTCAAATCTCAGCCTCCTGAACAGCTATGATTACACCAGCACCTGGCTTGATGACCCTGCTCTGGCCTGAGCAGCCCAAGCTGCAATCAATTTAGCAAGCTGGGTTCAAGGGGGAGGCTTAGATCTAGAATTTAGGACACAGCTGTTTGATGCAAGTGGGGTGAGGAAAGATCTGGAACATGAAGTGGAATCTCCAGCTGGGGTAAGGGAGGAGGAATTTGAGAACAGCTCACACACACACACATACACACACACACTCATGCATGTATTAGAGGTTGACATAACCAAAGCTTTCTAACTTTTTTGGGTGCTGTTCAGGGAGAGCCATACCAGGTCTTAAATTCAGAGTTCCATGCTCTGGAGAAGCTTTTTCACTCAGCTGGTGCTCTACCACTTGAACCACACCTCTAGTCCAGTATTTTTTCCAGTTAATTGGAGCTAGAGTTTCTTGTACTTTCCTGCCTGGGTTGGCATTGAACAATAATCCTCAGATCTCAGCCTCCTGAGTAGCTAGGATGACAGGCAGGAGCCACCAGTACTTGGTTCTTTATGTCACTGCCATTCATGAAATCAGCAGCTTCAATGTCATGGATTCCTTTTAAGGAACATGTTCAGTGAGTTCCGCCCCCCCCCCCCAAGCCTACACTATATATCCATAGGCTGGTGCTGAGCTGGGTAGCAGAGATAAAGGGAGAACAAAGCAGAGTTCCTGCAGCCCAATGCCCACAGCTCATGGACGGGATACAGAGTGGGAGATAGTGCTGAGCTAGAGTGGAAGCCAGAGAGGGGCCACTGCTCTGCCAGGGAAGGACCACATGAGGCTCTATTGCCCAGGAAGGGTTGGGCCTCCACCAAAGACTAGGTGGGCATCAGATGAGTCTTCGGTGGGGACAGACACTACAGGCGTGGTACACACAGCCCATGGGTGTGTGGAGTGAGTAGATCCACACAGCCTCATAGAGTGAGTGGATCCTGGGCTCTCACCTCTCTGGAGGCATGCTGGGCCAGAGCTAAGAGAGGTTGGGAGGCCAGTGAAGAAGCCAGCAGAAAAGCCTCGTTCTTCCTGCTTCACTAACTTAACAAATATTTACTGAGCATGTGCTCTGTGCCAGGCACTATTCTAGGTAGGTGCTATAAAGGGAAGGTTGGCCTCATCGCCCCTGCCCCAGGCAAAGGTCCAGGCTAATTCTGTGGTTCCCTGCTGGGTATCTTGCTCGCTTTCTGCACGCCCTGACACTGCTCTTTACATTCTGAGGTCAAGAGTGCCCTTGGCAGAGCCTCTCGAACCCCACCACAGCCCTTCCCTGCCTCTGCTCAGATGCCTTCCTCTTGTTCCTGTGAGGGACAGCTCTCTCTTGGCTCTTCCCTACCCTCTACATCTTTCAGCTCCAGGTCAACAGGAGAGACACATCCGTCTCCCAGCTTCCCTGGACTGGCATAATCAGAAAGTAAACAGAGCTTTTACTGAGCTGTCACACTCAGGTTCATGCAGCCGGCTGAGTACTGAGTCCAGGCCTAGGGTAGTTCAGAAGCCCTGGGAGACACATAAGTCCTTGTCCCCAAAGGATTCCTATATAGAAAGGAATAAGCCATATTCAAAACCGAAGAATCCCCCCTGCCCAATGCCAAAGGATGCTTCCCATGAACCAATGAAGCCTGAGAAACATAGAGGACCCTGTGTGTGTGTGTGTGTGTGTGTGTGTGTGTGTGTGTGTGTGTGTGTGTGTGTGTGTGTGTGTGTATGCCACTTCTAGGGCTTGAACTCACCACCTCATACTCTCACTTTGCTTTTTCCATCAAGGCTGGTTGCTCTAGCACTTGAACCACAACTCTACTTCTGACTCTTTGCTGATTAATTGGCGATAAGAGTCTCATGGACTTTCCTGCCTGGGCTAGCTTTTAACTCTGATCCTCAGAGCTCAGTATCCTGAGTAGCTAGGATACAGATGTGAACCATTGGTGCTTGGCACAGAGGCCTACTTTATCTTTCCTCTGCTCCTAAACAAAAGGAGCCTGAGGTTGTGAAAGACCACAGAGCCAGAGCCCTTTGACTCACCTATGTCTTGATGGTTTGGCAGGGACCAGTAGCAACCAAAAGATGGGAGACCGCAGAAGGAAAAATATGCATGAATCATTCATTCATGCCATAGGAACTTAGTAAACATGGATTCTGGCAGGCCCTATGCTGAGTTCTAGGGGTCATTCCTGAGGAAGACAGGTGTAACTCTTACTTACATGGGCTTATAATATATATATATATATATATATATATAAAGAGAGAGAGAGAGAGAGAGAGAGAGAGGCAGGCAGTAGATTGGTGTAAAAATCCAAGTGCAAATTGAGTTGTGTCTACAAGATTAGCAGAGACTGAACATCACATCCTCCTCCTCCTCCTTCTTTCTTTCTTTCATGGGGCTTGAACTCAGGACTTAGGAGCTGTCCTTAGGAGCTTTTTAGCTCAAGACTAGTGCTCTACCACTTTGAGCCACAGCTCCACTTCCAGTTTCCTGGTAGTTAATTGGAGATAATAGTCTCACAGAGTTTCCTGTCTGGGCTGGCTTTGAACTGTGATCCTCAGCTCTCAGCCTCCTGGATTACACATGTGAGCCACTGGTGCTAGGTTGTATGACACCTTTATAATAACAATAAAGATAAACACTTAAGGGCTGGGAATGTGGCTTAGTGAAAGAGTGCTTGCCTAGCATGCATGAAGCCCTGAGTTCAATTCCTCAATTCCACATAAACAGAAAAAGCCGAAAGTGCTGCTGTGGCTCAAGTGGTAGAGTGCTAGCCTTGAGCACAGAGAGGCTCAGGGACAATGCCCAGCTCTGAGTTTAAGCTCCAGGACTGGCAAAAAAGTTAAAAATTCCTTTAAAAAGATTAGTGGGGAACAAGGGAACAAAAGTGGAGTCTGGAGGCTTTTCTGAGGAAAGGATGAAGATTGGCTGTGCATAGCTGGGAAGGGGGCCCTGGGATGTGAATACTGAGCCATAGAGTAGGGAAAAAGCCAGAGGTTTGAGAGAGAGCAACAGGAACTGGGGAAGCTGGGAGCCTGGCTGGACTTGTGTTTGGTAGCTTTCTGTCACGATAACAAAATGCCCAAGACAACCAACATATAAAGAGAAAAGGTTTATTTTGGCTCAGGGTTGGAGGTTCTAGTCCACGATCAATGTGCCCAGTTGTTTTGGGCCTGTGGCACAGCAGCATATTATGGCTGGTGTGTGTGTTGGAGCAAGATAGCCCACCTTTACAAGCCTGGGAGGAAGAAGAAAGCAAGGATGTGGTCAGGGTCTCAAAGGTTCCACTACTTTCTAGAGACCAAGAGATTTGGGGAACATTCAAGATTCCTTGTAAATAGCGGCTGTTGCTGGGCACCAATGGCTCATGTCTGTAATCCTAGCTACTCAGGAGGTTGAGAGATGAAGATGGCTGTTCAAAGCCAGCCTGGGCAGGAAAGTCCATGAGACACTTCTTATCTCCACTTAACCAAAAAGCCGGAAGTGGTGCTGCGGCATAAAAACTCAGGGACAGTGCTCAAGCACAGAGTTCAAGCTCCAGGACTGGCAGAAAATAAAGAAATAGAAAAAGAAAAGAAAAGGGGAAAAAAAAGCAGCTGTTAAAGGATTTGGTTTAAGCAACTTAGCAACAACCAAGTGCTTTGCCTCTCCAAAGCCCTGGTCCCCAGAGCTTCTCCCTGCCTTCAGATCCTGTGTCCATTCTGCATGAGGGGAAGTTGGGCCTGGGGAGAGTCTAGACCCCGACCCGGTTCTCTTGGCTGAAGAGCAGCTGATTGGAAACAGATGCCATGTTCTGGAGGGGGCCCTGGCGGGAGTGGCAAGGCCATGGTGGGCCTGGCTCCCCTGGGCTGACCTCAGACCTGCACCGCTGGCATGTTCAGGCCGCAGACTCCCTGTCAGCAAAGCCGCATCCGTCCTGCAGAGAGATGGTCACTGTGGCTGCCCACACCCCCAAGCCAGCAATTTCCCTGCCATGGTGAGAAACCTCCTTCATTCCTGGGCCAAAGCCTGGCCTCCTCCAACTGGGCCTGGAGCCCTGGCTGGGGGAGGGAGAGATGCCAACTAGATTATTTTGCACAGGCACAGGCTGGCAGAGGCCTCTGTCACCGTACCTTGTTCCTCAGCACACCTGTAGTAGCACAGCACCGCGTGGGTCCACTGGTGTCCTGTGTGCCACGTTCTAGGCTCTAAGAACTTCGCATCCTTCCATTTATCTTCACCAGCAGCTCCATGAAGCCCACTTGGAAGGGAAGTGTATGCCTGAGACTCAGGGATGGTGCCTTGTTACAGAGACTGTAGATGCAGAAGTGGGTCTGAATCCAGGTTGTCGGGCTCCAAAGGCCAGACCCCAGTGGTCCTCTGTGGTGGGGCCCTGGCCATTGCTCCTGTCCCCCCAGATGCTCCCTGAGTCCAGGTCTGCCTCAAGCTGGAAGCCTGCACACAAGCACCTAGGTGGGCGGAGGGTACTGGGCAGCCTTGGCAGAGAGCTGTGTGCTTGCTCTTAGCTTTGATTGGACCACTCCCAGAAGCCCCTTCCAGATAGAATTACAGTTCTGACTGCTGTCTCTGAAGACTCTGGAGAACGGCCTCCCAAATACCTGTCTCACTCAGGCTATGGAGACTAGGTCCTGCCTTCATATGCCCGAGCCTCCCTTGGATCCAGCAGCGTTCAGGGTTCTCCCAGTAATGCCTCTTGGGTCCTTGAGCAGCTCTAACCCCACTTCCCTGACCATTGTCCCTCCCTGTCACTCCCTAGGAATGCATCTTCTTTTTCTCTGTTCCTCTGAGGCCATCAGCCCCACCTACCCACCTGTCTGCTTCCCAAAGCAACCCTCTCTGCCCTGTTTCTGGAACCTCACATCTGGTGTTCCTAGAACATAAAGGGGAAGGGCAGAGGATCCTCCACAGATCCTGGCCTCCCACTTGATGTTCTCTGTTCTGGACCAGAAAGACTGTCATGGTGGTTCTTGGGTACCAAACCATGAGCATTGACGCTGACCGTTGATGGGGGAGCCTGAGGATTTGGGGATACAGGAACAATGAGGCAATTTGTGTTCAGAGGTCTGGAGCAGAGCATGGATTCTGGAGACACATAATGGACTGAAGCTGTGATCTGGGTTGAGGTGAAACAGGAGCTCAGCAAGGTCCTCACTGGACCCTTCACCTCCACCTCCAAGATCTGGTGGATCTTGGGTAATCAGAGGGAAAGGAAAGATTAGGCAGGAGGTCCTTCTTCTTCTGAGTAGATGATGCTCCTCCCATGATGCTCTTCTGATAAGCACATTATATAATGAGGTATCCTAAGTTAAATATGCACGTAATATACCCAGCCTCTAAAAACCATGGTTTTGCAAACAGGTAGTTGATAGTCTCCATGTATTTCTAAATACCGTGTGTGTGTGTGTGTGTGTGTGTGTGTGTGTGTACATGTGTGCACACACAAATGCATGTGAGCATGCACACACTGGACTGGGGCTTGAACTCAGTACCTGGGTGCTGTCCCTGAGCTTTTCCTGCTCAACACTGATGCTGTACCACTTGAGCCACAGCTTTCCTTCCAGCTTTTTGGTAATTAATCAGAGGTAAGAGTGTCAGCCACAGTTTCCCTCCCTGAATTTTGTTAATTAATTGGAGATAAGAGTCTCACAGGCTTTCCTGCTTGGACTGGTTCAAACTGCAATCCTCAAATCTCAGCCTCCTGAGTAGTTAGGATTATAGATGCTGAGGCACTGATGCCTGGCAGCTTTCTAAGCCCATTTATGATTTGGGGATCATCTATAGTCAATTGAGTCTGGGTAGCTTTTATTTAAATCAAAAAAAAAACAGAAAAACACAAGGATGCTGTACCTTTAATGTCTATTTCCTCTCATGGTTGCTAAGACAATTGCTCTGGTCCTTGGTAGCATCTGTGAGAAACCCAGGGGATGTAGGCCTGTAGGCTCAATGGGGAAGACCTGGTCTGAGGTGCTAGGCCCAAAGAGATGATGATGGATCTCAGCCAGGTGCCAGTCTCCTGTAGCAGCTGGAGCCAATTACAGTGTGGCTTCCAGCAGGCTTAGAAAGCCACCTCTGCCAGGGCTTCGAGGGAGCAGGGTGACCACAGCCCGTGAACCTTGGGGGCCCCCAAGTTCCTGCTGCCCACCAACAGCTTTCACAAGCCTGTTGACGTTGACAGGGCACCCTGCGTGGAAGGGGCAGGAAGCCTGGGGCTCTGTGGTCTGCCAGCATTGCTCAGACTTTCCTGGGCTGAGTCCTGCTGCAGGGCCTCCTTGGGGCTTTGCCAGGTCTGCATCCCTGTCCTGAGGCTTCATGAAGCCCATCTGGCTCTGAGAGACAAGCCACTGACTCCAGGCCCAGAAGGCTCTGTGCCCTGGGTATGAGCCAAAGAGGTGTGTAAAGGGGCTTCTGATACTCTGTTGGTGGCCTCCGAAGAGTGTCTGCTGGACTCTGGGGACTGCTGTGACAAGTGGGGTGGGGACCAAGCTACTTCCAAACAGAAGATCCAAGTTCCACACTCAGATCTAGCACTGACCGGCCACCTCGGGCAGATATCGGCCCTCCCCTCACACCTAGCTCCCAGGGCTGATGTGAAGCCCCAGGCAGAAAGGAAACACATGCCAAGCAAGCAGGCTGAAGACACTCAAGGCTTGAATTCAAACCCTAGTACTGTAAACAAAGTTTGGTCTGCCCAAAGTCAATCTTCCCTTCTAGAAGGAAAGGAAAGAGCAAGAGGCTGGAGCTAAGGTACAGACATACAAAGATACATAGACACACAGACACATACACACAGAAAGCTAAGAGCAGTCCCAAACCATTTTTTTTTTAAATAGTAGTAGTACTGGAGTTTGAACTCAGGATCTTGCATACTTTTGTTTAGCTTTTCCACTTAAGGCTGGCACTCTACTACTTGAGCCACATTTACCACTTCTAGCTTTTGCTGGTTAATTAGAAATAAGAGTCTCGGTTTGGTGGGGGGGGAAGGGGGAGGCTGGGAAGGGATGTGAAGGGTAAACAAAGGAGGAGGCTGCAATGCTTGGTAAGAAATGTATGCATTATCCTGCCCATGTAATTGTAACCCCTCTGTACAGTATGTTCACAAAAAAAATTTAAAAAAAAGAAATAAGAGTCTCACAGTCTCCCCCCCCCCCCGCCCAGTTGTCTTTGAACTTTGATCTTCATGGGGCTGGGAAGGTGGCTCAGTGGTAGAGCGCTTGCCTTGCATGCATAAGGCCCTGGGTTTGATTCCTCAGCACCATATAAGCAAAAAGAAAAAAGTCAGAAGTGGCGCTGTGGCTCAAGTGGTAGAGCACTAGCCTTGAGCTGAAGAGCTGAGGGACAGCGCCCAGGCCCAGAGTTCAGGCTCCAGGACCGGACTCCAAAACAAAACAAAACAAGAACAACAACAAAAACAATTGACCATGAACTTTGATCTTCAGATCTTAAGTCTCTGGTATAGCTAGGATTACAGGCATGAGCTACCATTGCCCAGTTTTGTCCTAAACTTTTATTCATATTAACCTCTCTTATTATTTGCCTTTTCATTCCTGTCAGGTAGGTATTATCTTGTCCTACATGATAGAGAAGGTAAAGGAGACCCAGGGGGGAGAGTAGCTTTTTTAAGGTCACACAGCTAGACATTGTTAACCTAGGCAACCTGAGATGAATGTATGAGTGGAGGCAGAGATGGAGTGTGAAAAGGATGGGGGTGGTACCAGTACTGCAGAGCAGTACCTTGGTGCCATGCTTGGTACATGGTAACTATTCCAAACATGCTCTCCTGAGGCCTATGTTTCACAGAGGGGACAGCTAGCTTGCTGGCCTGGGCACCTTGATACCCACAGTGAAGGCAGACTAGAGTGGCAGAGTAGAAGCAGTATGGGCCCAGTAATGAGGCCTCCTAGCCTGACACGGAGTCTACCATCTTGAGGCTAGACATTCTGTCCAGCAGTAAAGTCCTTCCTAATGGAGATGCTGGCCCCACTGGCAAGAGGGTCCCAAATGGACAAGCAAGAGTTTAAGTTCCTCAATCTGACCTTTAACCCCCCCTCCCCATAGGCCAGTTTTTTCTTCCAGAACACTGGTGTCTCTAACTCACCCCTTCCCTCACCAGGAGTGGTGTAGCTTTGTGGGAGCTTGGGGAATATAGAAGTTGGAGGCAGAGGTTTACTGTCTGCAGAGGCTGCTGAGTGACCAGCCTGTCCCAGGACTGCATAGCTGGGGGTTGGTAAGGAAGGAAGCTTCCGTTCTCTGCCACACTTAGACCCCACCAGGAATGTGGCTTTGATCCAGGATCCCTCTGGGCAAGAAAGGATGACTCGACAGAAATATCCCGGTCCTGGACTGGGGATAAGTGGAGCCGCTGTGCTGACGGCAGCTGCCAAGTGGTGGGTGGGTAAATTAATGATCTTCTCTGCCCGTCTTCAGCTCTACTCTCCCTACCCCAGGAATGTCTTCCAGGCTGGGGTTTTAAGACCCCTGGAGTCATAATAATTGGAATTTTTAGAGTTAGGAGGGGCCGGTAACTGGCCAGTTCTTCCCTTTTCCCAAGGAGAGCTGATCAATGGCACAGGAAAGCAAATCAGCCCGGGGGACCCTCCAGATGTGGTCTAGGCAATGCAGGAGGCAGGCCTGATTGGGGTGGGGTGGCAGGGATAGGGGGACTCCGCCTGAGCTGAGCATGGGGAACTCCAGCCCTGGTGAGCCCACTGGAAGCACAGCTTTGCTTACACCGTTATAGAAACCTCACAAAGCTGGGTTTCTTAGGAATCTGGGGAAATATCTCTGTCACCAGAGGCACCTCATGACACAGGCCAGTCATCACCAGAGACTACAACAGCCCTGCGGTTGGCACTAGTGTCCTGACCTCTTGCAGCCAGAGCACTGATGATGATGGGTTGAAAATGAGCACCTTGGGCTGGGAATGTGCCTTAGTGGTAGAGTGCTTGCCTAGCATGCCTGAAGCCCTGGGTTCAATTCCTCAGTACCACATACACAGAAAAAGCCAAAAGTGGTACTGTGGCTCAAGTGGCAGTGTGCTAGCCTTGAGTAAAAGAAGCTCAGGGACAGTGCCCAGGACCTGAGTTCAAGCCCCAAGACTGGCAAAAGAAAAGAAAAGAAAAAAGGATCACCATCTTATGGCTGGGGTGCTAGCTGCTGCTGGCATTTAGCAAGTGTTTCCCACACACCATTTCACCACTGGTACTGTGTGAACCACTGATACTCTGTGATGGCAGCATTTCTCCTAACAGTCCTATAAGGTTGGGAAGATATTCGTCTTGCCTGTGTTTTGTAGAGAGGAAATTGCATTGCAGAAGGCAATGGAGGTCAATGGAAAAATCAGCTTCCATGGGTGTAGTTACAAATATATTGTTTGTTGTGTACCCTCCTGCTCCCTAGAAAGGGAGGAAGGAAGGAGGGCAGGCTTCCTGCAGGCCTGCTCCCTCCCATGGGTACCACACAGTGACGGAAGGTCACCAGAGTTGGCCTGTGGAAACTCTGACCCCTTTCTAGGAAGCATTGCAATATCCAGTGACTTCCTGCGTAACACATCACAGGGTGCTTAGGGCTGGTGAGCTGTGAAGATCTTGGGATCCTCCACTAGAAAACATGAACTTGTCTCCTCACTGACTAATGATTGACTGACTGATTGACTACACTGCAACTTTGACTCTACTCTGATTCCTCCGACTTCGGTTCTCAGGTCTATGAAATGGAGGAGAAGAATATGACTGTCCTCTGCTACCTGCCTCATTGAGATGAAAGGTAGAACATAAAGATCCTGTAGCCAGGGACTTGGCCAGAGAGAAAGTAGACTGCTCTAGCAGATGGTGGGGTAGGGATGGGTTAGGGGCTGGAATAGGGAGGTGAGGAGCTAAGAGGCCAGGGAGGGATGTAGCAGGGAGGGACTAGGCTTGCAATCAGCTGCTAGGATCCAAGGTCCTAGAGAGAGGCCTGCGGAGACCAGAATTTCCTTCTGTGACAGATTGAGGGACAGCTACCCTGCATTAGCCCATCTGTCTGAGGAAGGTAATGGGGGCAACACAGGAGCTTTGCTAGGACACAGAGCAGAAGAATGGCTGTGTTTTCTCAGGAAAATCTCAACAGCAAATCTGTTTGAGCCAGGTGCCAGTGGCTCACACCTGTAATCCTAGCCTTTACTCAGGAGGCTGAGATCTGAGGAGCCCTGTTTGAAGCCAGTCCAGGGAAACAAATCTGAGAGACTTTTTTTTAAAATCTTCTGTTAAGTAGCAAAAGTCAGAAGTGGAGCTGTGGTTCAAGTGGTAGAGCTCCATCTTTGAGTGGAAAAAGTCAAGCGAGACACAAGGCTCTGAGTTCAAGCCCTAGTACTTGCACAAAATAAAAACAACAAAAATCCAAAAGAACAACAGCAAACTTCTATAGGCAGCCATCATTAGATATGCAGCCAGTTCCTTGCAAGTGCCCTGTTGGCTGACCTCTGTCTGGCTCTAACTTGGCTTCTGTTGATGGAGTTGTTTCTGTTACCTTAGCAACAGACCAATCATGGAGATGGCTTCAAATGACTATGTTAAGTCACTTAATTAACATAAACAGGCACTGTGCCAGCCAAGGGCTTCATTAGACTTAGTCATCCCTGAAACTAAATGTGGCTAAGATGGTCATAAATGTACACAAAACAATAGACTTCCCACCAATGCATCTTGGTTGGCTGAAGACAAGCCTTTGGCATTACAAAGGCATTATACCAAATCCATTTTACACTGTGTCAGTTTTATTAGATTCAAAACCTCTGGCAAACCAGTGATATATATGGGCAGACTCCCTCCCAGTTACCTATTCATTCCCCAACTCTAGAAGGACTGATCAATATCAGCATGGATGTTTGGTTTGGGCTGTTATTACAGCTCAAATTCTTGAACATCCTCTAGTGGTTAGTTTTTGGAAACATCATTTGGTTCATAATCTCTTAGCAACAGGAGTTTGAGGGCTAACGGCTGATCTATTGTGCTAGCAAATGATTTGTGACTTGTGGGCAAAAAAGCCTTCCCGAGCCAAGTCAAAGCACCCTCTGATTATGGGTCCAATTGCATGTCACCAGCACCCACTCACAGGTCACACTTGCTTTGTTATATGCTTATGTGCACAGGCTATGGCAGCCACACATCCCAGGGCCTGACAGACTTCCACAATTACCAACTACCCCCGGCTGGCCTTGCTGCAGATCGCAGAGTCCGTGTCTGACTGGAAGAAGCTTCTTCCTCCTAATCTTGGAAATGGTTGGCACCCTGCCTTCTCATGTCCTCACAACCTCTAGTGAGGACCATCATCTAGCCAGGCTCTTTTTTGCTCTTTGTGTTCAAACAGTTCTGCCTGTACAGCAGCCGGGTCATCATAGGATGTTTGATTGCCATTAAGTTTCTGCTCCAGAGCACAGAGCACATGAGGGTCATTGCCACAGACTGAATCCACAGGTCAAAGGCCATACAGATACTATATACATCCGGCGCCACGGAGCCCAGCATTCACAGATGGTGTGGGGCCTGCCTGTTATTAGGGTTGATAATCCCTTCCCCCACCTCCCCCCTGCAATTTGGAAGGAGAATTGAACTCAGGACTTAGAGATGAACTCAGGACCATGAGAAGTATTACACAAGTGTGCTACCTCAGAATCACAACCCTGACCCTTCTCAATTCTGTTTTTTTGTTGTTGTTGTTTTGTTTTTGTTTTTTTTTGTCAGTCTTGGGGCTTGAACTTTGGGCCTGGGTGCTGTCCCTCAGCTCTTCAGCTCAAGGCGAGCACTTTACCACTTTAGCTGCAGCACCACTTCTGGTTTTCTGGTGGTTAATTGGAAATAAGAGTCTCATGGACTTTCCTGCCTGGGCTGGCTTTGAATCACAATCCTCAGATCTCAGCCTCCTTTGTAGCTAGGATTACAGGCGTGAGCCTCTGGCACCTGGCTTCAATTCTGTTTTGATTCTAGTTCTTTTTGGCCTCTTTCAGTGGTTAAGACCATGATTCTCCATCTGTGTGGAGTAGGAATAAAAATGTCTAAAAATAGCTACTGTGTATTCCTAAGAGTCAAGCATTTTACTAATATGTCCTTATTTATTCCTTAAAACCTTATATGGACAAGACATTGTCTCTGTGAACAGATCAGGAAATTGAGGGTTAGAGTGATTGGCTGTTTTGCTCTAAGCTACAAAAAAACAGGTTCATACTGTGACATGCAGCCCACCCACTCCTACCTACAGCTTCAGTGCTCATGGGCACAGGTGACTCTCTGAAGAACTGGAGCCTGGGCTGTGGGGCCACCCACTCATACTGGTCCTTTCCCAGGCCCTGGAGACTTAGTACCTTTTTTTGGAAAAAAGGAAGATGTTTAAAAGTAAGATATTTAAAAGAGAGCTTCTCCAAAGTGCCTAAAACTCAGGCTTCTCAGAGAATCAAGAGTCACCCTGCCTATGAACATAAATATCTTACCCCCAATTTACCCCTCTTCTATCCCCTCTGTTTACTTTATTAGCTGTCTATCTGTCTGTCTGTCTGTCTGGCTATCTAGCTAGCTAGCTAGCTATTGTTTTGGTACTGGGGCTTGAACTCAGGTTCTCACTCTCTGCCTTGGCTTTTGCACTCAAGACTGTGCTATGGCACTTTGAACCACACTTCAATTCCCAGCTTATTATGTTCTTCTTAGCGCTTTTCATGAACACATATCATCTACTTCATTATTAGTACCTCTCAGCAGTGGAGCCTACTGTCTTTATATTTAAGGCATTCCTAGGTGGCAGATGAAGCTGTAATTATTTCTAAATTATACAAAAAAAAATGGAGCTGGGCTCATGCTTATAATCCTAGCTATGCAGGAGGCTGAGATTTGAGGTTCAAGGTTCCAAGCCAGTCCAAGAAGAAAAGGTTGTGAGAGTCTTATTGCTAACTAACCGGAAAAACAGTGGGAAATGGAACTATGACTTTAGGAGTAGTGTGCTAGTCTTGATTGAAAAAGCCAAGTGAGAGCATGAAGCCCTGAGTTCAAACCCTAGTACCAACACACACACACACACACACACACACACACACACACACACACACTGTGAAAGGTGACATGCTCACAAATCTAGTCTCTTTTCAATGCTCTGAGCTGACTTTGAACTAGGTCCTGTCCTCCTGTCCAGATTCTCTGGCCATGGCAACACAATTTACTCATGGACTAGACATCATGTCATTGATGTTTCATCCTTGACACTTCTCTCCCTCACCCCACCCTCCATCTTATCAATCACCTCCCAAATACATCCCAAGCTTAATCACTTGTCTCCACTGCTCCACCTCAGACCATGTCTCAGTCAGCTTTTTGGCAGCTCTCAGTCCTAATCTGATTACATCAACTTCCTACTGGAATGGGCCAAGGATACCACATTTCCTAGAGATCCTATCTGAAATCCTCAGTCCTTATTATACTGGCTTCCCTCTTCTTTCCTCTTTAGTTTCTCCAAATCCTCTAATGGCTCACACTTGTAATCCTATACTCAGGAGGCTGAGATCCAGAGGAGCACAGCTCAAGGCCAGCCTGGGCAGAAAGACCTGCAAGATTTTATCTCCAAAATAACTAGCCAATAGCAGGGCTGGAGGCATAGTTCAAGTGGCAGAATGCCAGCAGAGCAAACAATCCAAGCAAAGGCCTGAGTTCAAACACTGGTAACTTTAAAAAAAGAAGAAGAAGAAAAAAAGCACCATCTACTTTCAGAACCTTTGCGTATGCTCCTCCCCTTCTGGTGCCAGAATATTCATCTTCTCTCCTCTCCTTCTCTCTTTCCTATTTGACTTAAAATTACCTCTCTGGTGTCAAAGCAAGCATCACTTCCAGTGGTTACCTTCTATGTCCACCCAATTTGCACCATAGTCTATGGCAGACGCAGGCTACTCTTAGGAGTGGAAAGAAATCTGCCTTTCCCTTTGTCTTGGCTCTTAATTCAATTTATCTACAAAGTAGGGACCATCAATAGATGTTGATTCAAAAGAATATCTCTCTCCTTCCGCATCCAAAATTGATTCCAGATGGATCAGAGATTCAAATATAAAAAGAATCTCTCTAAAATGCTGGGGGATGGGGGCGAAATCAGAGTGGGCAGGTTACAGAAGATAAACAAAAAGCCAGCACTGGTATGTGAAGACATGATCTTGAGTAGGTGTTTCATTTTTGGAAGGAGGGTTTAGTGATTTTTTCAAGATGACAAAAGTTAAAATTTTTTTTTAAATCAAGCAACACCACTTCTAGGTATTTATTCCACAGCTAGACAGTGTTCCCACAAGTGAATAAAACAGAAAGGCAGAGCGTTCATAGTAGGCTTGCTACCGTGCTACAGCATGGTAACTGGAAACCACCTAAATATCCGTGCATGGGAAACAATCAAGTAGAATTCCAGGCAGCTGTTGAAAAGAACATGGTAGATCTGTTTGTTATTCACATGAGGAAACAATCCAGAAACACTGACTCTTGCAAGCAAAAGAAAAATTGGGGAACAATATGGATTGTAGAATCTCATCTGTGTAAAGGAAGATAACAAGCTGACATAATTTAGATTTCTAAAATATTACTTGGTTGATCAGGCATAAAGGTCTGTGATAGAGCAAAATTTGGCAAATGCCAGACCCTGGCTTCAAATCTGTAACGCTAAAACAAAACACAGCAATACAAAACAAACCTGGAAGATGCATAGAAAGTTTTTACTGTGAGGATGAGTTTCAGGTTGAGCATAACAGAACTACTTTTTACTTTGCATCCAATTACCACTTGCTATACAAGTGCTTATATAGTCACTTCAATAGGCAAACGAAGATGTCAAAGGACCCTTTAACTGTATTCATAATGCTATGTTTCAAAAAGAAACTAAAGAGCCAGCAGGCTGCACTGGTAGCTGCCTGTAAGGCCAGCCTTGCGGGATGGTGTGGCAGGAATATTGTGGGTTTGAGGCCAGCCTGAACTACATACTGAGACTCTGTCTCCACAAACAAGTAAGCTGGACACCAGTGGCTCACATTTAAAATCCTTGCTACTCATAAGGTTGAGATCAAAGTATCTTGTTTTGAAGCCAGCCTGAGCAGAAAAGTCTGATCAGCTCCCTCTCTAAAATAACCAGCAAGAATCTGGGCTAGAGGTGTGATACAAGTGGTAGAGTACCAGCTGAATGAGCATAAGGTCCTCAGTTCAAAACCCTGGTGCCAGCAAAAAAAAAACAAAGAAGAAAAAGAAACTGAAATGGAAAATGGAGAAAATGACAATTTGTTTACGTTACTCTATTACACTAAAAACACAAAAAAGATTGAAGCAAATATGATAATACACTAAGAATCCATAATGCGGGTTAGAAAGTTATACAATTCGTTAGGATTTTTTGCCAAACATGCGAAACATTTCACAACTGCAAACACGTTTGTCTTCAAAGAGGATTCATTCAATGTAACAAGAAAAACAAACAAGACACCAAAAGTGAAGCGAATGGAAAAGAAAGGCAGTGAAATAAGTAACTTGATGTTCCCACGTGGCTTGGGGTAGACAACTGTCCTTACAAGCTGTTGGATCAAGTGAATTCAAGTCCCATGGGAGATAAGGAGTCCACGTCTAGGATGCATGAAGCAATTGATTATAGCTGATTATAGCAACTCAGCTTTAGGAGGCACCTCAGATGGAACAAGAGAGATAACTGTTGCTAGGAAAAACGTGGGATTTGGTGATCCCTCTTGGAGGCTGGATGTGGGGATTGAATGCCTCATTGGGAGATCAGTGAGGGAGATTGTCGGGGTGTAGGGAGAGCAGCTAGGGCTCAGCAGCACAGGAATAGGGGACCAGAATGAGGGATACCCTGGCTGTGAGCTCCCCAGGGCCTCTCCAGACAGAGGGACTGGCTGCTGGGCAGGGGAGGTGCTCTTTGCATACTTCCAACGGATCCATGGGCTAATGTGCCTGATTGCCGTGCACAGTCTTTCCCCTTCCCTATCCTTTGACCTCTCTGCCCCTTCTCCTGCCCTTGCTTTCATCTGGAGAACCAGAAAAGCAGCAGGGGCTGAGGAAAGGAGTCCCTACCCTTTTTCCAGCCACCCACTCACTTTTCTCTCTGGGCTCCCTTCCTGCCACAGGCAGTGTCTGCCTTAATCAGCTGCACCTGTACTTTTTGATCCGTTTTGTTCTCCTTTCTTTTAAAAACCACTGACCACAGTGCAGCCCTGACTCTGACTCTTTGAAAACCCTCTTCCTGTAAGCTCTGATGTTGGTGATAACAGATAAAGCGCAGAGGCTTGTGGGTCTCTCCAGGGGTTTTTGTTTGGGGGCACTTGAGGTGGTAAGGAGTGAGCAAGCCTAGCGAGGCCAATAAAGGCTCTGAGGGCTGAAGGTCTGGATTTGGGGTCTCTAGGCCCTTAGCCATCCAGAGCAAACCACTGCTTTCTATAATCAGTTGCTTCATTTCCTCGTGAGGCATGCTGGATTCTGGGGTGCAGCAAGGAAGACATACACACTGTGGGAGTTTGAGGGGGACTCAGCATGGCTAGGTGTCCTTCCAGCCCAGCCCAGAGTCTTCCATCCTCAACCAAGCTAGGAAGCATGGCCCAGCCTTTTGCTCCTTCATCCACTCACCTATCTACTGAAGGCAGCCCCTGGGTTCTGACACCTTGAGGTGCTGCTTTCTTAGAGATTGAGAGTTGAAGTACCTACTGCAGCTTCAGGCTAGGGGTGGGGCTGTGTGGAGAGAGGGTTTCTGGATCCATCCCCACAGGGGTTCTATGTCTGCTTATCAGTGCCTGTTCTCTTGTTGGGGTTGTAGGAGCTGGCTTCTGGCTTCTCAGTGACCCTGATATTAGATTCTTGTTGCTATCAGACATCTAGCCTCTGTAGGGACCATCGATCTATAAACACATTTCAAATTTGGAAAACAAAAACAAAACCCCCAAACATAAGCACATTCACCTTCCTTCTTTCATGGAGAAGGAAATGGGGACCTAGGAAGGAGGAGTAACTTGTTCCGTTTCCTGCCAAAGACTTGGGATTGGGCTCGTTTATTTATTTAGTTTTTTAAGTTTTGGCACTGTTAGAGTTTGAACTCAGGGCCACGTGTCTACCATTTGATCCACATCCTCTAGCTCTCTTCTTCCTTTTAGCCTGCTTCCAACTTGTCTGCCCTGTGAAGACATAGCTGTCTCTTCTTGAATTACAGCAAGCACCACCAACATGCAGTGGGCAGACAGCAGAAGGGCAAGGCACCTGACACTTCCTGCAGATTGCCAAAGCCTGCCTCTCCACTCAGCTGGATTCTCAGCCATTCTGGAAACTTCCCTACCCTACAGGCTTAGCAGTGGGGCCGGCTGCAGCTCTGGGTCTTGGTTTCTACAATCCTTACTTAGATCTCTGACAATAGTCTCTTTATGGAATGTGCCTCAAATCACCAAATTTATGTGTGCTATTCCGCTTCCTGCTGAGTCCCTTCCCAATCCATTCCATTCAGCCAGCTCATCCCCCGAGGACCCCTGGGGCTCCTGAATCATCACTGGCCAATGCTGGACCCCCAAGGACCTCATGGAATTCCTTTCCTTTTCTCGGCTCATACCACAAGTCCCCCTTCCCCCAGCCCTCCCTGATCCCAATGCTCTGCCTCCTACCTCCCCTGTCAGACTTCAGCGAAGGAACCAGGTTCCTATGGCCAGCCACTCCATGATATTTGCAGGAAATGATGTCCAACTGACTCTAAAGTCTGAGTGTCATCAGGCAGTCACAGAGGTGTGGATTTCTGGGAACAGGAATCCTGGAAGCCAGTGGGCAGAAGCAGGGTAACTTCACATTGTTGAGAGAGTCTCCATGTTTGGAAATCCTACATCAGTAAAACTCACTCACAGAGAAGAGGAGCTAGCTCCCTGCCAGGTCCACTCCCAAGGGGCCTGTGTGTCACTTACTGGGATGCTGGCCCTGGCCCTGGTCTGAGGCTGACTGTTGTACTCCATACTAAACCCTTATGACATTTATAGAAATGCTTGTCCATTACCCACCCCCTCCACTGGGCCCTCTGCCACCCGAACACAGATGTGTATCTGGACGGCTCATCTTCATCTCCCTTACATGTGGCACAGTGCTGGGCCCACTGATGGGGTTCAGCCAACATCTGTTGAGCTAAAGAAATGGTATCTCTGCCAGTCTAGTAGTCATACAATGGGGGGGGAGGGATTTGTGGTGGTAGGAAGGGAGTAGGGAGAAGGCAGGGGCTGGTAGGATAAATTAGATGCAGAACTGGAAAAAGCAGAGAGTTGGCAGGTGCTAGCATCTGGGTACTTCCATGGAAAGCTCTACAGCTTTCTCTCTTCCTTCCATACTCCCCCACCCCTACCCCCAGCCCCGTCCATTTCTCCCTGTCTAAGAAGGGTCTCTGTGGCACCTTGGGATTGTGGGGCCTTCCTTTTCTATTGGCAAAAGAGAAAATTGATTCTTTCAGAGACAGATGGTACTAGGAAGGATCTCAGATTTGGAGCCAGCAATTATCTTTAGGGTCAAGAGAAGAGTTCTGTCCTCTGAGCAACTTCCTGTGCTCTCCTCCCTGCGTTCCACATTTTACATAGTTTATTTTCCCCGGTTTTCCCCTCCTCTAGTCTGTCCAGTGGCTAAACTGAAGCCAAGAGAGGACAACTGCTTTCCCTAGTTGCATAGTTTGGGGTGGTAGAGTTAGGCCCAGATCCCAAGTATCCTAAACACTCATCTTCCTTGGCCCTAGCCCCTACAGAGCGTTCTGACTCTCCATTTTTGGTTTCTTCTTTTCAGAACTTTCTCCCTCAAGTTGTGTCAGCCTCTTGCTCATTCTCAACCTGCCCAGTGCCAGCCAGGGCAGTGGGACCAGGCCTTCCTTGAACACAGGATTTTTTTTTTTCCTGGAAGTGTCAGAGGCTTGCACACTTGGGCAGTTGTTGCTCAACTGTGACCTACAGAAATCAAAGCAGAGGGCAATTTTCTGTCATTCTGGGCAAGGCGGTATCCCCAAGAGGTAGAGTCTCTTCTGAGAGGCAGGGGCTATCATCTGCGAGAAGGGTGGTGATCATGGCGAGGAGTTAAGAGTCCTGCCTGAGGATGGGGGTCACCTGTCTCGGGAGAAGAGAGCAGGTAAGAATGGGTGTTCACCACCTTCCTCAGAAAGAAAAGGAAGATGTCCAGATGCCAGGATGATGAAGGCTTGTAAATAGCTGAAGCATTGGAACCACTTGTTAGAAAGTCTTTATTATCTCATTTTCTTTCCCAGAGGGACTTAGTATAACTTTAAAATGTATACGTTAGGTGCCTATATTCTCTCTGCAGCTCCAGGAGGTACAAAAGCATGGGCACAGGTGGCTGGAGGCTCAGCAATTTGGGCTGGGTCCCTGAGGAGATGGGAGGCAGCCTAGACCTGGGCCAGGGTTGTACTGAGAAATTGTAAGCCTGGGAGTCAACAGCTGGGAGGGCTCAGATAGGCCAGGATTTACCCCAAGCCCAGCGTGGCTTCTAAGAAAACATTCTAAAGATGATCTACAACCCAGGGAAAGCACCCGGGGAAGACTATCCTCTAGTCTGCTCTAATACCTTTCATAACCAGGAACATGTGACAGAAATGTGTGCATGCTCTCTCTCTCTCTCTTTCTCTCTCTCTCTCTCTCTCCCGCCCCCCCACACACACCTGTTCCTCTCCTACTGCAGCACAAAGACCTCTGACCCCCTTGGGCATGAGTCAGGGAACACACATGCACATTGTCATGCAGGGTCACACTAGCCACCCACTCAAAACTACCCAGAGCACCACCTGCAATCAGACTTCATCGCTGTACTCAGCAGCAGGCAACCACACAGAATGCATTAACCACAGGCAACCATGTGCCATGACATATAGTCTTATGAGTCCCATGGTTCAAAGTGAGATTTAACCAAATACATCCAACCATTTCATGCTGCACAGTGATTCTGAGTCCCACAGAGATCGTATCACTCTATGCAACCACAATCACATTTGGTCACATTCATGGGCACATGGCAACACACCATCATAGGTGGTCAGTGACTGCAGGCCTTGATAGGCAGCCATACAGGGTCCTTTAAATATGGCAGTGAGGGCTGGAGGAAACTTTTATTCTGAATAGGGGTTAGTGAGTTCCTGGCTGTAACTGAGTTGGGGACAGAAGAGTCCACAGGATACTAGGCAGTCCACTTCCTGGCCACCCCTACAAAGAAATTGTCCCCCTTGCCTGAAAGGGAATTCCTGGATCCTGATGTGGTCTCCTCTCCACCCCCTCCCACCCCCCTTACTCCCCCTCTGGCCTCAGCCAGGCTGACCATGGGAAACAGCTGAGGTTGCATGAGTCAGCAGGAAAGGGTTCAGGGAATGTCACCCAATGGGTGGTCACTAGGTTTGGAATTGCAGAAGCTTCCAAGGGTGGAAGAGCTGCTGTCCACCACAAGGGGCTGGACACTGGAGGTCACCTACTTGGGGAGAGAGGCCTACACCAGGTGACCATGCCTGCAAGGTTTCAGCTATTGGCAAACTCAGATATGAGGGGCTATGTTCCTCCCATGAGCTAAATCAGGGCTTCCCTCACCTGCTGTGGGCCTCTGTGACCACATGGTCTCCAGCTGGGCAGGGTCTGAAGTAGCCCTGGGCTACTTCAGACAATGTGACAATGCCACATACATTCATTCAGCCCCGTGTAGCACCTACCACCAACATGCATAACCTTGCCTTCCAGCAAAAAGGGTCACCCAAAAGATGATCCCAAGGTGGACTTTTAGGGCCAGAAAGAACTACAGCCAGAAGCCGGGTGCTGGTGGCTCACGCCTGTAATCCTAACTATTCAGGAGGCTGAGATCTGAGGATCAAAGTTTGAAACTAGTTCAGGTGGACAAATCTGTGAGATTCTTATCCCCAATTAACCACCAAAAAGCTGGAAGTGGAAGTGTGCTTCAAGTGGCAGAGTGGCAGCTATCAGTGAAAAGGCCAAGTGAGCGCTCAAAGCCCCTGGCTTCAAACCCCATTAAAGACACTTTTCCCCCATCCCCAAGAATCCTTGTGGAAGGAACACGTAATAAGGAGCCTGATAAGCTGAAGATGGAAGGCAGACAGGAGTACAGAAATGCAGAAAGAAGGCTGCTTGGTGTCAAATCCACCTCCAGCCCTTTTGTGCATTGGCTATTGGTATGTTTTTTGCCTGATGCACACTTGAACCATGACCCACCTATTTTTCACTTTTGGGATGACAGGTGCATACCAGCACGCCGAGCTATTGAGAATGGGTCTCACTGTATGTACAGGCTGGCCTTGATCTATGAGCCTCCCCATCTCAGCCTTTTAAACAGCTAGGATTATGAGCCACTGGCACCTAGTCTGCCTTCCTTTCTTCTTTGCTACTGAGCTCAACATGTTTCCTCTTATTGGGACCACAACCACTCTCCCAACAATGTCTGAATACTACATCTTGATCTCACTGCATCTCCCTTTTCTGGATGTTCCTGAACTTGAAGATGAGCACTGATTTTCCTTCTAATTCTGTCATAGGGGAATTCAATCATGAGAAACAGAGAAGCCACATCTTGAACGATCAGATTGGGAGTCTTTATTAGCAAGCCTGCAACTGCAGTTGGACTTCTGTCTCAAAGACCTGCAGCCCAGAATACAGCTAGCACAAAGACAAAAAACTATGTGTTTGGGGGTAGAGACCGAGCCTTGACAAAATATTAAGCAAAGAAAACCACCTAGGGGAATACTCAGAGGCAAGCAACACAAGATCATTTAGGGGAAATCAAAGGTGAGCAAAGCTTTCCTCAGGCTAAACAGCATGATATCTGTAATTCAATGAATGGCCTGTCTCACTTCTAGGCCTTGCTGGGTAGAAAGCCCTCACCACCCAGCAAGTCACCAGGATGGCTGTGAGAGCAAGGTGATATTACTTAGACCCAATATCCTTATTTCAGTCCCTCTCGTGGTCTTTTCTAGAAACAAGAGGTTACCAAAAATCAGACAAGAGGAAAATTCCAGAGGGTCTACAACATGACAAAATTCTCATATCCTAATGTGCTCAAAACTATCCCCACCTCATCTATAACACAATAGAGTTAATTCCAGATAAAATATTGAAATGAGTTTTTAAAAACACAGAAAACATGAAAGAAAACAGGGGTGACTATTTTACTGTAGAATTGGGGAAGACCATTATGAGCAGAAACCCAGAAAATCCTCATACATTTAACTACACAACATTTGTAAACGTCTGGACAAAAAAAGCTCTATCTACCAAGTTGAAGCACAAAGGACAAGCTGGGGGAAATATTTTCAACAGATAAAACAAAGGGTTTGTATCCCGAGGCTACAAAGAGCTTTTTATAAGTCCACAACAAAAAAAGGGTAAACATACAATAGAAAACTGAACAAAAGCCAAGATGGAAGAATTCATAGAAGAATGAGACTTGGTAAAAAGAATAGGAAAGATGTTCACCCTCATGATAAAAAAAAATCCAATCTGATCTATCAGGATGACAAACACAAAAGATGAAGAATATTTAATAATGATAAGATGTGAATTAATGGATATTTTCAGAAGTTTTATATTGGAGGGAGGAGAACTTTATAAGACCCATACACCTTCCAGGCTCTCATGAGTTCTATTTTCCAACAGAACAATTTTTTGCACCTCAGCCTCAGCAAGCATACCCTAAAATTAAGTCTGTCAGTACTCTTTTGTCTGCTCACTGGACCTCAACTGGTCCAAACATGATGAATCTCAGGAGTTTTGTGGAAAGCCCACAGTCAGAGATTTTTCATTCCCAAGGATGGTACAGGTCCATGTATGACCCAAACTGCTTTAGCTCTTTTTGCTACAAGGATGAAAACATATCGGAATAGGACTGAACCAAGAGAAGCCTGATGAAACTCCATACTTCCAATTCCATGCAAGCCCTGGGCTTTCCTGATGCAAGAGGCCATGCACATTCTCTATTGTTAAAACTGGTTTGAGAGATGTTTGTATGTTTGTAGTAAGAGCCTCTTCACAGAGTCCCTCCCCCTTACAGACAATCTGGGTCCTTGTCTCTAAGAGGGTTTGCCTCTGAGAAAGAAGTCCTGTTAATTCTTCTTGGGAGCTTGAGAAGAACTGACTTCCTTTCACTAGCTTGATTGTTGGGGTGATATGTGGAAGACAGAGAAAAATGTCTCCCCAGTTTCTAAACTTCCTATTAGCAATGTGAACTGCCAAATACTAGTTTCTCACTGAATTAGCTGACCACACACACTTGGGTCAGTGGATGTTAACGAAATGGGCTCTCTTCCCATAGCTTAGTCCACTCCTTCCCATCTCCACAGCTTAGCATGCTCCCTTCTTAGGCAACACTAGGCCCATGTAGTAAAGCCAGTAAATAATCAGCCTCCAACCCCCTTTACCTTGGGATGGGACTTCTCTGGGGCAGCTACCACCATATAAGGCAACAAGAGCCCCTTAGAATGACCTTCAGGTCTGGGCAGTTGCAGGACCCCTTATCTACTATTAGGATAGCAGCCATAAATCCTAGTCCGCCATGATGAAGCCCCTGGCCCACATGTCCACACAAGGATCTCTGCTTCCTAGCCCCTTCTAGCTCCTCGTAAACCTCCTAGGTTATATAGGTCATCTCAGACAATAGCAGCCACTTCTCACTTCTCTCTTGTGAGAAGGAGTCTTGCAGTCCCTTTCCTGGCAATGAACCTTTCTTTGTTCTCTGTACCTGGATGTCTGTGTGGTTCTCTGGCAAAGTCTAATTTACCCCATTAGTGGAAAAACTAGAACAACCAGATTATCATCAGTAGGGTAACCATCCATCTTGGGAACTTCTTTCTCGTCTTAAAAAGATGGCGAGGGCTGGGAAGGTGGCTCAGTGGTAGAGCGCTTGCCTTGCATGCATGAGGCCCTGGGTTCTATTCCTCAACACTACATAAGCAAAAAGAAAAAAAGCCGGAAGTGGCACTATGGCTCAAGTGGTAGAGCGCTAGCCTTGAGCTGAAGAGCTGAGGGACAGCGCCCAGGCCCAGAGTTCAGGCCCCATGACTGGACCAAAATAAATAAATAAATAAAAAGATGGAGAAACTGCTTTATTATCGTGAAAGTTATCCCAAAGTAGTCATTTACTGAAAAAAAGTATCAAGTTAAAGAAGAGAATGTAGTATTATCCTACTTTAATACTTTTGGTGACAGTACTGAGGTTTGAATAATAACCTCATCCTCTTTTTTAGCTTTCTTGCTTAAGGTTGGCATACCACTTGAACCTTCTGGGTTGTTTTGTTGTTTTGCTGATTAACTGGGAGGTAAGAGTCTCTCAGATTTGTTTTCCCTGGGCTAGCTTCAAATCAAGATCCTCAGATCTCAATCTCCTGAATAGTGAAGATGACAGGTGTGAACCATCGGTGCCGGGCCCTACTTTTATTTATTTATTTTTAACTACAAGTCTATGGTTTTACCTTTTTAAAAAAATCTAGAAGGGAGGTTGTTTCATACAACAAATATTTTTTTTTAAATCTCTGGGGACTAGAATTCTGGAGGATTTGCATTCTCCACTCCCCCCACCCCAATTTCCTTGTTGAATTTTGTAGTGCTATTAAAAAATATTTTTAAGAGAAATTCTCACCATCCTGATCTCTGGTCTACAGTTCCATGCCTTCTTCTACAATGGCAGCTGGTGGCCTTGAGGAAGCAGTCATAAGCTAACTGTGGAGTTGAATAGTCTAGGTACTCCAAGGAGCACAAACCTGGCCTCTTCATTGGTCTAGGCAAGACAGCTCCAGAACAGGTGGAGCTCAGTGCAGGGCTCAGTCATGTTGGCCCCGGTGCATGTTGTCAGGCTATAGTGACTAAGCCAACATTCCAGGCAGCCAAAGTGATGACCCACTTATTGGCTTTGTTAGAGGAAGATAGCTGCTTGGGTGGCAGGCTGAATAATAACCTCAAAAGATAGCAGTTCCTAAACCTGTGGTAGCTACAAAGTTTACCTTATATGGGGAAAAATGAAAGCCCCAACAGATATGACAAAGTTAAGAATCTTGGAATGGACAGATACTTTTGGATTATTATGATAGGACCTAATACAATCATAGGTTTCCTTAAAGAGAAACACAGAGATCTGAGGTACAAGTACAGATGCTAGAATACTACAATCACAAACCAAAGGATGCAGGTGGCCAGAGGGAGCCAGAAGTGGCAAGAAGATTTCCCCCTTCTACCTACCTGTCTGACCCTCTAATTTCAGCCCAGGGATGCTCATCTTGAATTTCTGCTCTCCAGAACGTTGAGGGACTAGATTTCCCTTATTTTTAGCCACTCATTTCACAGTGATTTGTCATAGCAGCCACAGGAAGCTAATACAGCTTCAGAAAATGAGCATGCCTGTAGTTGTACAAAAGATTCTGCTGATTCCCTTCGCTGTTCACACTGCTAAGGCCCAAATGCAAATGGGCTTGCTTGCTCTGAACATCCTTGAAAGCCACTAATGAGCTCTGGCTCCTGTGAGGGGAGGGAGTATGGCGCCGCTGCCATCTCTCACTAAGGCTTCAGCGAGGGTAAAGGCTGGTTGCCTAGCAACTACAGAGGTCTAACCAGGCACCCCACTGGGCTTGGGTTTTCCTCAAAGCTGTGCATGCCTAAAGAGATTATTAGAGTACAGAAGCTATTAAAAAAAATAACACCATCCTTCAGCTCAAAATAACTTCCTGGGTTCTAAAAATGGAATCTGCCCAGCAGGAATATTTCTTACTCTGTGCAATAGTGAAATTTCTCATTCTCTTATGCTTTGTAGGATTGTGTCTGGCTCCAGAGGGAATTGTTATTAATGGTTATTTCCACCTGATATAACCTTTTTGGTGAGCCACATGCCTGCTCTTTGCACAACGAGCTTTCCACTGCATACAGAACCTCCCTAGGGGTGAGGGTTTTGTCTGCTCTACTATCCATAGTTTTTCTTGAGTTTGGATAATAATTAATAACAATAACAATGATTATAAAGAAGTTACAAGCCAGTAGTGGCTCATGCCTATAATCCTAGCTACTCAGGAGGCTGAGATCTGAGGATTGCAATTCAAAGGCAGCCTGGACAGGGAAGTCTGTGAGACTCTCATCTCTAATTAACCACCAGAAAACTGGAAGTGGTGCGGTGGCTCAAAGTGGTAGATTGCTAGCCTTGAGCAAAGCCCCAGGACTAACCAAAACCAAACCAAAACAAGATACCCCCCCAAAAAACAACAACAATAACAAAACAACCACAAGTTGGGCATGGTAGAGCAACACCTGTAATACCAGCTTCTTGGGAGGCTGAGAGGCAAGAGAATCTCAAGTCAAGACTAGCCTTGGCTATATAATGAGTTTGAGGCCAGTGTGGGCAATTCCTAGAGACCTTGCCTCAAAATTTAAAAACAAACTAACAAAAGCAATTATGGCTTACATAAAATGTCAGGAATGTCCTAGACATTTAATTTATTTATTTTGCTTTTATATTGTACTGGTACTGGGGCTTGAACTCAGAGCCTTACACTCTTGCTTGGCTTTTTAAATCACTTGAGACATGCCTTGAATCCAGTTTTATTGTTATTAGTAGTAGTATTTATTAATTTATTAATTTTTAGTTAATTAGAGATAACATCTTGTACATGCTTATGTATGAATGGGCTTTGAACCTCAATCCTCAGCTCTCAGACTTCTCAGTAGCTAAGATTACAGGTGTGAGCCACTGATTTCCTAGGAACTTTACATATATTAATTCATAAACTTCTCACTGCTATCCAATGGAGTATGTACTATTAACTATTAATGCCTACTTCCTCCTTCTTTTCTTTCTCCTTTCCCTCCTCCTCCTTCTCCCCTTCCTTCTTTGAGATAAGGTATTACTGTATATCTCAGGATAGCAGCTAGCCCCTATCTCTTCATTCTTGATCCTCTTACCTTAGATTCTCAAGTTCCAGAATTACAGGCCTGTACACACAGGCTCAGAGAAGTTCAGAACTTGCTCAAAGGCACACTGCTGCAAAAGTGGCTGAGCTGGGGTTTCAATTTAGGTTGGTAGGCTCCAGGGTTTATATTCTTCCCTCCTGTATTAGATTGGCTGGCTAGAGGGAGCCCAAATGAGCTGTTCTGGCCAGGACCTGGCTGAGATTCGGGCTTCCTCTGTATCTCTTGTGCAACTATGGCTGGCTAAGGAAGTCTGGAAATATTTACCAGCAGCATGCACCCTACCTCAATGCTTCAGTCTTTTCTGCCACCTCTGTGAGCAGGCTGGAGAATGGTCTTTTACTTTCTAGACACCGACTTAGGTGGATGTCACATGGAGTTAATGTAAGGTCCTCAAGATTGGGCGCATGGCAAATCTAGGTTCATCCTGCTCAGTTTTTAGGCAGGTGAGTGAGTACGTAGTTAATGCAAAGTCAGGGTGGTTTCTTTGTGTTGAGCGGCTTCCAATATCTTCCTTTCCTGGGGAGGAGACTGGGGTGAAATAGGAAGAACACTTCCTAGGGTCATGGTACTCAGCAAACAGTTGTTTGCTATCTGCACCTGCACAGGCCTGGCCCATCTGTTGAGGTCACCTGGCTATACTGGTGAGGAGGCCACCGATCCTGACTTCCTGCCCTCACTTCCCCAGGTATGAGGTGATATACCACTTTCTCCGTATCCCAGACTTCCACTATGTAAATGAAGGGGCTAAACGCCTTTGTTATGAGAAAGTCCTTCATAAATCCCTAATTACTTTACAAATCTAAATTGGTTGATTGAACTTTTTTGAGAGGCAAGGTCTAAGCTGAGAACCCACAAACTTCAACTCTAATGATTTGTCAGCTTGCTTTCCCTTACTAGCAAAACTAAGAGTTAAAAACCAGCCAAGTACTAGTGGCTCATGCCTGGAGTCCTAGCTACTCAGGAGGCTGAGATCTGAGGATCAAGGTTCAAAGCTAGCCTGGGCAGAAAAGTCTGTGAGACTCTTATCTCCAATTAATCACCAAAAAGGTGGAAGTGGATCTGTGGCTCTAGTGGTTGAGTGCTAGCCTTGAGCAAAAAAGCTCAGGGACAGTGCTTAGGCCTTGAATGCAAGCCCCAGGACCAGCAGCATGAGTGTGTGCATGCACATACACACTACAAAACCACACATGTCTCCAGGGGCTGTGGGACTTAAAGAAATCATAGGAAGCTTCTCCATAGGAGAGACTGCTATCCCCAAAAGATACACAAGAGAGGCCTGCTCCTTGGATTCAGATGAAACCTAGATGTTAGAATTCTCCAGAGAAGCAAGGAGAAACTGCCAACTGGCAGCTTGAGTCTAGATAGGGCCATACGTTTTTTGTTGTCATTTAGAAAAATGAAATAAAATACTTAAAATATCTTGAGTGCCATGGGTGAAAGAGGTGGCTCCATTCCCTAGCCATGAGTCCACATTCCTCATTGCCTTGTGCTGGGCTGGGTACCCTAAATACATGAGCTGGCCACGTCTTGTCTTCAGAGAATCTGGCACAGCGGGTTTGGACATCCCAGGGGCCAGAATACTGTTGCTCCTAGCTCCACCCAGGTCTCAGCAGAGCCTGAATGTGGGGTGAAGTCTGAAGTGATCTGCAAAGACCTTCTGAGACAAGAGCTTTAGGATTAGCCCTGCGTGGAGTCTGCTGATATGGTTCCTCTCTCCTGGGATCCCTGGATTCCTCTATCCCCAGAGATGGTCATGGCAAAAGAAGGCAGTGTCTCTGTTGGAGACACTGTGGAAGAGGCAAGGGCTGGGTGTACCCTGGCCAGAAGCCCAGGAAGCCAGAACATGTTATGAAAAGATCATATCTTCCTTTTGGGCAAGAGTTCCCAGTGTTGTCCTCGCCCTGTGACCTCTATCTGAGTGCTATGCCCCTGCTGTTTGGCTCTGCTCTGTCCCTTAGGCACAGGGGTAGAGTTCCAGCTGGTTCTGAGCACAGGCACTCAGATCCCAACAGCCTCTCTGACATGGTAGTGCATGTGACCCCTGTGTGAAGGCTCAAGGGTGGGAGGCTGTCCTGGTTTTACAGAGGTCACCTGGCTGTACACAAAATACCGAGCCTCAGACATGGGGTAATTGTAGGTTAAACCTTGTGCCGCCATGCCACTTCCCTCTACAGTGCAGACCGAGGGAGATGGGATGAGATAAGAGTAGGAGACCTAGTCCAGATGACAGAAAGCCAGAAGAGCCTTTTCCCAGCTCTGCACAATGGTATCAAGGAATCCAAAGTAGCACGGAACACTTCGGTCTTTACAAGCAAAACCAGGAGATGTGGATGCCAAACCATGGTGGCTTTGGTGTCTCTGATGCTACCCTGTGTGTAACAGCTTCACCAGCCATCAGGAGATGAGTCTGCTCAGTGGGGAACCGAGCTTCTGGAATGCCAGGGGAGTGTGGGCCAGGTTGGTAGAAGTCAAGATCTGGGCACCAAGGAGTGCTCCCTGGCTGGCTCTGATGGCCCAATGGCCTTTCCTTTTCTCTGAGGCTGTTGGGGAGCTGAGTTGGGCATTGAGGCTGAGTGGGATCAAGGCGCCAAGTTTTGTGCTGTGCTGTGTGGGCCTGTCCTACTGCACTGCCTGAACAGCTAGAATTTAAAGAAGAGAAGACCAGGCCAGCCAGGGTCTTCTAGGCTGGGAAGGAGGGCCTGCCACTTGCTGGGTACATTTCCCTGGGGTTCTATGCTAACTATTAACCATTGTTAACTCATTTTGTTGATAGGAAGACCAGGACTCAGGAAGAAAGTCTCATCCAGGGCCAGCATCAGGAGTTAAATTAGGCCAGTCTGATTCCAGAGAACTTCTCTTAGGAAAAGGCAGTCCTTCCTCCTTTGGGACCACTGGACCACGTTGGTCACTCTTAATCCCAGGGTTCCCTTCTCTAGTCCAGCTGTAGCCTCTGGTCTTTGGATAGCCAGAGACTTTCTCTCTCTGCTGTCGGTCTGAGCCTCTTTTCTACCCTTGAAAGAGGGGCAGGGGAAAGATGAGGGAGTTTGAGAAAGGACCCCAGCCAAGGCAGGGATGAGTGGGGAGGGGAGGGTTGGTCAGGGACTTAGGGCATATAGGTGATCAGATACTTCTTGCTTTTGGGGGAAGGAGGATTTTAAAATGCTCAAGATATCTTGTGGCCATTCAACCTTCATGCCTCATGGCCTCCATAAACCTTGGCCCTGTCATCATATACAGAGGTCACCAATGGCAGGGAGGCCCAGTTTGCTGCTGGGATCTGATAGTCTGTAGTAAGGTCTCTTGAG
This sequence comes from Dipodomys ordii, assembly GCF_000151885.1. Classification (NCBI taxonomy): domain Eukaryota; kingdom Metazoa; phylum Chordata; class Mammalia; order Rodentia; family Heteromyidae; genus Dipodomys; species Dipodomys ordii. The sequence goes on along the minus strand of NW_012267362.1, from coordinate 1,227,402 downwards.
TTGTGCAAGGATGTGGGGCTTGGGGTCAGGGTGGAAAACCTTAGGCTTTGCTAGAAGGCATAGCCCAGCCTTTGAGGACGTAGGAGGCAGACCAGGAGTGAGGGTGAGGCACTGGGGTAGAGTGTGGGTACGGAATCTTGGGTCTTTCATTTTCTTCACGAAATAAAGAATCATGAAACAGGAGAAATGGGAGCAGAGGCAAAGTTTATTTGAAAGTGAGAACAAGGTGCCAGAGGAGATGAGGATACCACCTTATACCCTATGAGGTTGTATCCACCTTCTTCTGAGCAAGGAGGAAGAGGTGGAGAGTGAGCATACAGGCTTCTCTGAGTGAGACGTGGAACCCCAAATCAGTAGCCTGTGGCAGTGTTTGTGGGATCCCTCTTTTATAGCCCTTTTGGGGGAAGCTTCAGCTTCAGCTGCTCCGGCATCTGGTTGAGTCACTGTCCCCCTCACCCCGAGAGGAGGGGCACCTGTCCGCTGTGCAGTTCTGCCTCAGGGTCCTTGGGGAATGCTGCTTCTGTCTCAGCGGCCTCCACCAGGTTGCTGTAGCTAGAATTACAGGCGTGAGCAGCCAGCATCAAGCTTTTGCCTCTTTATGAAATTCCATATAGACAGAGTGGGGCAGAGGAGAGCTTCTTCAGGCATTCATGAGCATTATGAGAGGGCAGAGCAGGGCAAAAGTGGGGGCGAGGCAACCTGGACCCCTGAACATAGGCTATGAACCAAAGACTCTCTATCATGCTCTCTTTTTGCAAAAGCCCCTGGGACTTCACGAGTGGCATGGAAAAGAGCTGTTGCCAGGCACAGCACAGTGTCCACCACGTCGTGGAGAAATTCTGTGATGAGTGCCCAGAGCAACTGGCACGGGGGCGGGGGGAATAATCACAGCCTGGCCGCACCAGTTTTTATCCCGGAGCTGGAGCAAGGCCCGCTGACTGGAGAAGTGAGAGGGCTCAAGAGCAACACATGTGGCTGCTGCGAGTGTGGTTAAGGAGGCTGTCGCCTTGCTGATGAGTCAGTGGCATGTGGCCTGTGCCAGCACTGCTGATTTCCTGGGATCAGGACAAGGATTCAGGGAAGGGTAGGATGTGAGGGAAGGGGAGGGGCACTGCCCTGAGGAATCTATGGGCGAGAAGCCCCAGGCAGCTTTGGTTCCAGCTTCTCTGATCACCCACAGCAATGGATATGGAAGAGTCTGGCTGGCCCAGTTGAGCCCTTCTAGGGCCAACCCTGCCTCTCCCCTCTCCTGGTACCCAGGGGCAACTCAGGGAAGACTGGGAGCCTGTAGAACCTGCTTTTCCCTCCTCTGGGATGAACAGTCACATTTTTTTGGGGTGCTCATCCTAGGGCTTGAACTAAGGGCCTAGGTGCTATCCTAGAGCATTTTTTGCTCAAGGCTAGTGCTCTATCACTTGAGCCAGAATTCTATTTTAGGCTTTTTGTTAGTTTATTAGAGATGTCTCATGGAATTTCCTGCCTGGGATGGCTTTGAACCAGGATCCTCAGATTTCAGCCTCTTGAGTAGCTAGGATTACAGGTATGAACTACCAGTACCCAGTAAGTCATTTCTTCTAACTGTTCCAGCTTGAACATCCTGGGATCCTTCCTGCCCAGGAACCTAGCCCTCTTCTAGCCCCAAGAGACTCCCTGTCTCTGTCCCCAGGATCCTTGCAGAGATGTAAATAACTCAAGGCCAGTTGGCATTCTGTGGAGTCCTGAGCTTCACCAAAGGAATGAAAAACCACAGAGCATTGAGCATCCTGATCAATGGTCAGAGGGGAGCCATGGTTGTGAGGGTTAGTCTGGAGCTTCTTAGACCACAGCTCTAGTCAGGAATTCAGACAAACTAGGCTTCTCTTGAGCTGCTGAAGCCATGTTTTGAGGGTCCAGGTGAGATGGGTGAGTTGGTTCTTCAGAAAAGAGAACTGCTGTGGGCCTTGGCTCCAGATAGGTAAGCAGGAGGGCTGCTAATGTCATGGTCCTCATGCAACACGGGCCCTAAAGGTGGCATCAGGCACCAATAGTTGAGGCTGACTGCTCCCTCAGCCCCATCAGAGAATGGGGAAAAGTCTGTGGGAGAATCCAGGGCAGCCCCCTTAAGGACGTAAGTTTGGGAGAAAGGATTGAAATGAACAGGAATGATGGCTCAAAGAGCTATGGGTTCTTTGAGGAAGAAAATGAGGGGGTGGGTGGAGCTGAGGACTTGTTGAGTAATGTCCTCAGGGAAACAGCCAAACTAAGAGGATGTGTGACCCTCTGCTCAGAGGCAAGTGAAGTCACTATCCTGGCCCTAGCTCCTCCAGTTCTGAGGATGACAAGATGTCCCTCGTGAGGCAAGCTCCTTCCTAATGACCTGAGTTCTGACCCTTGGCTTCATTCATTCATTCACTCACTCATTCATTCATTCCTTATTTGCTCAAGAAACAGCTTCTGACTAGTAAAACAACAACAGCGCTCTTGGACCCCTGGGGGCCCTGTCACAGGAATAGAGAGATGTGCAACACAAGAGCAAGAGCGATTGGCTCTGCTGGATTGTAACTGGGAGGGCTTCACAGGGGAGGTGGCTTTTCTTTTTTTTTTTTTTTTTTAAAGAACCAAAGCTGTGGCTGCAAGGAGCTAATGGGAGAGGGCATTCTAGACAAAGGGCAGGTTTCACTGCAGGACAACTGAAGAGACAAAGAGAAGGAGGGGCATGTCACCATCTGTGATACCCACAGATGTTGGGTGGGATGTGTGGGATCTTGGTCTTGTGTTGAGAAGATAGGCTCTGGGTTTGAATTCAAGTTCTGCCACACAATGGAGCTCAGCACCAGTTCAGGTGGCAGCACCCAGGCCTCAGTTTCCTCATCTGGATAATAGGAATGGATGACAGGCTGAGGGCTCTGTGAAGACCGGACGTGACAGTGCTTTGCACTCTAAGCAGCTGTACAGACTGAGACACTTTGGGAGTAACATCAAGCACCCATGTCTGCATTGACCTGACACATCATTTTCTGGGAAGGGGCTACATGAGACTCCTTTCACCCACTCACACTAGTTCTCATGCAAGAGGTGATCTTCTGATCTTTTCCAAGGGGGTTCTATGGAGCCTTTTGTTTGAGACCTGTCACTGCTTACCTAAGGCCTTGGAACTTGCTTGGTTGGGAAAGCTGGGGTCCAGGGACTAAAGTCCAACCCTGAAGGCTGGTTATTGGGGGTGGGCAGAGGTATGAATATAACACAGAAGACTAATACCGGCTCATCCACGGTATGACCAGGCCCTGTGGCTACAGCAGGGCAAAATGACAGCCGGTGGGTGACACAGTGAATCCTACGGGCCATACAGTCTGCCCAGAGGATATGAAGGAAAGATAGAGTGAGAAGTTCAAGGTAAAGGAAGATGGGGCTCTATATCCCTCCACCCCCTGCCTATATCTCAGCTTTTGCAACCTCGGGGGGTACCTCAGAGTAGAGTCTGAGCAGGTAGGACTGAAGGCCTGTGGAGGCCCCTCTTCTTGCGTGTCCACCCCATGGAAATAATAGAAATATTGGAGCAAAGTCTGTTGCTCTAGACCCCCCAGGGCCACGTTGGCTGTGCCCAGTGAGGGGGTGACTCATCAGTTTCATGCTGGAGGGTGGGGCCCTGCTGTCTGTGGAGGTCTGGTCCCCACAGGGATGGGGCTAAGAGGGCCTCAGGGCCCGGCCTGGCTCCTGCTTGCCCTTCAAGCTCCTCATCTATGCCAAGTGGCCTTCAGAATCCTTTGTGTTCAACACTGAGATGCCAGGACAGGACTGATCCAATGACTCAGCCAGCCTTCTTCGGTGCACTGAGTAGGTGTCACAAATATTTGTTGAATGCACTTCTTGACTGTTGGTGGGGATTTTCCACTGTGGTCTAACAGCTACTCCAAGCCCTGCCATAGCCCAGCCCATTTTCCAGCCTGTTATACATGTCCACCATTCCTTTTCTTCCCTACTTCACCTAATTCCTCCTCACAGACCCCTTGACCCCTCAGATGGCTCTTCAAAGCTCCTTACCCTGGAGATCTTCTCCTTTCTCAAGTGCATGGCCTCCCTGAAAGCTATGCGAGCCACACTCAGTGTGTGTTCCCTGACCTCATCTTCTATTTCATTGTTTTTCCTTCTTCTACGTAGGTCTCAGTGGTGTAGCTGAGGAAAACTGGTCCTGAAGCAGAATCTATCCAGGAGTCTTACAGTCACAGAGAAGTTGTGTGTTGCTAAAGGTCACACAGCGAGCAAGTGTTAGAAACAACTTCCCAACACTGGTGGTTTGGCCCCAGGACCACACTCTTAATTGCTATGTTTCAGTGTTCCACATGTGGTGTTTCAGGAATATCTACTACCACAGGGATTTTGTGAGCACTAAATAAGCTCAAACACAGAAGGCTGCTTTGCACAAACTAGAAATACTTTCGCAAGTAGTGATCAGTTTTTTTTTTTTTGAAAACAGCCAAGTTGTGTCACTAAAGTATTTGCATGCAAAGTACTCCTGAATCTATTGTTTCAAAACTAACCATAAGCTGAAACTTTGCCATTCTTTTTCTCCCTTTTAGAGGAGTAAATAAGAATAGAATTGCTGCTGGACACTGGTAGTTCATGCCTGTAATCCTACCTACCAGGGAAGCTGAGATCTAAGGATTATGGTTCAAAGCCAGCCCAGCCAGGAAAGTCCATGAGACTCTTTTTTTTTTGTATATATATTTTATTGTAAAAATACTGTACAGAGGGGTTACAGTTACATGAATAAGGTAATGAGTATATTTCCCATTGAGCATTGTTATCACCTCCTTTGTTTATCCCCTACCATCCCTTCCCTCCCCACCTTCCCAACTCCTTCCCTGCTCCCCCGCCCCTCGAAATTGTAAAGTTCATTTCAACAGTGTCTTCTTGTACATCTCATTGTTACAATGGGTCAGCCTGTATCCTTATTTCAACATTTTGTTATTTCCCTTCCCCTCCCCAAATTAGAAAAACATATATACAAGATGCAGGGCACCAGAATCAAATATAGTGCAAACAGGGGTTATGCCATGGGGGAAGAACATACAAAAGAAACAAAAAAAATTTCACATGGTACATTATAAACACATTTAAAACAACAGTAAAAAAAAAGATAAAACCACTTGTGTCCCTATCTTGGGGTTCATTTTGCTTAGCATCATTTAATATGACAAAGAAACATAGGTCCCATGGTTTCCCTTATTTGCAATAACTAGTATATGTCTAGGACAAGCAGAAAAGGTCAAAAGCTATGTCCATGAGACTCTTATCTCCGATTATCCACAGAAAATAGGAAGTGGCACTGTGGCTCAAGTAGTAGAGCACCCTCCTTGAGCTGAAGAGTGGAGGGACAGCGCCCAGGCCCAGAGTTCAGGCCCCATGACCCACAAAAAAAGAAGAAAAGAGGGAGAAGAAGGAGGAGGAAGAGATTGAGGAGGAGGAGGAGGTTGAGGAGGAGGAGGAGGAGGAGGAGGAAGAAATAGAATTTCCTGGATGGTTACTGTTTGTCACCATATCCAACTCTTACTGGCAGTGTGTCCTTTTCTGTTTCCTAGCATGTTACCACATCCCAGCATAGTTCCCAGATTATTGTAGTCTGCTTCTAGCTTGTATCAATACATGTTAACCTGCGTTCCCATCAATTTCACCCCTCCATTGCACATTCTGCACCCTTCCTTTTAAGAAATACATCCCCAACAGGTTTCTTTGCTCCATTTTAATGGTTGTGAATCGTTTTTTGTGTGTATTTGTTTGTTTGTTTATTTTTTGTGATCTTGGGACTTGAAATCTGGGCCTGGGTGCTGTCCCCAAGCTCCTTTTGCTCAAGATTAGCACTCTACCACTCAAGCCACAGCTCCATTCCTAGCTTTTTCTGTGATTAATTGGAGATAAGAGGCTCAGGGACATTCTTGCCTGGGCTGGCTTTGAACTCTGATCCTCAGATCTCACCTTCTTAGTAGTTAGGATTACAAGTGTTAGCCACCAGCACCTGGCTTAGTCTATTTTGATAGTAATGTATTCAATCTTCTTTGTCCTCCTTCGGGGAATCTTCCCCCTCCCACTAATCTGTTTCTTTTCCCTCCATCCCCTTATTGGTTACCAGCTTTTGTTTAGTTTCTCTGTGTTGCTCTCTCTCACACACACACACACACACACACACACACACACACACATACACACACACACTTGGGATGTGTTATTGTTTTTCACCATCTTTCTTTTTCCATTCTTCCTTCTCCTCCTAAGTAATTTCTTATTAGCTACCCCATCCTTCTCATAATTGCTCAGAAATTCAACTTGTTTTTTTTACCAAGTTCCAGTGAGTCCTCAAAGGACCTATCATATAGGCAATGAGATAAGGCAGGAAGTAGAAATAGGAAGTAGGATTACGGGAAAAAGAACTGGCAAATCTTTTATTATTCATTGGTGATACAACTGCATACCTAGGAAACTCCAGAGAATTCACTGCAAGGCAAATATAGCTCATGAGTTTTTGTAGCTGGCTACAAAATAACAACTGACACTTATGTAGCACATAACTCCTGCCAGGTCCTTCCTAAGATCTTCATGCAGGCTCTGCTCACTGTTTTCCCTCTGCTTTTGCAGACAGGGAAACAGGGCAGTTCAGTGGCAGGGCCAAGACCCAGGCGGTTTGGCTGCTGTGTCCGAGTGCTCAGCTGCTCTGCTATCAACAGCTGTCCGACATGCCAGCAGTTCATCCTCAAAATATGTAAAGGGAATGGAGAGCTAGTGCCTCATGCCTGTAAGCCTAGCTACTCAGGAGGTTGAGATCTGAGGATTGTGAAACTGATCTTCAATGAACCAGCTGAAAGTGGAGCTGTGGCTCAAGTGGTAGAGAGCAAACCTTGAGTGAAAAAGATAAGGGACAACACCCAAGCCCTGAGTGCAAGGCCCAGCACTGGCATACCCGTGCGCGCGCGCGCGCGCACACACACACACACACACACACAGTTAAAGGGGGAAAGACAGTCATCACAGCCATCAGAGGTATTGATGGTTCACTTGGCAACTTGCTTTGTCACCCATGAGATCCCATGGAGTTGTAGGAGTTTGTGCCCAGAGACTCAACAGGTCTCTCACAAAGTAGACATTAGCTTCTGGCTCTCTTGCCACTAACAGTGGTGGTCCTGAGCTTGGCCCAAGCTGGGGTAGAAAGCCTTTAGAGTAGTGTGAACACAGCAAGGCATGCCCCAGGCCTGTGGAGCCTAGAGCCCCTACTTGGAGTCTGCATGCAGGATGGGAATGGCCCATTGGGACCCACACTAGTGGCTCCCCCAGCTCAGAATCTTTGCTACTTCTAAGAATTAAGGTTGAACCACACAGTCCTGTCACTTGGGCCAAGTTAAATAGTAGGGATACTGGCAAAGTAAACAGGAAGGAGAGAGTTTGGATTTGGTCTCTCAGGCCAGGCTTGAGCACTCTGTCTATCCTCCACAAGGGGTGGGAGATGATAGGAACTCTGCTGCTGCCTGTCCCAGCTGTGTCTCTCTAATTTGTATACAATTCCCAGTAGCCTTTGCAAGGGCAAAGGTCTGGCTGGAGAGAACTGGGTGAGAGAGATGTACAGGGTGGCTGGAAGCAGGAGCTGTGTAGGTCATGGGGGGAGGGGCCTAAATGGCCATAGCAGAGGTGTTTCCATTAGCCAGGAGTATATACGGGGCATTTCATGGACATCACATCGTAACTCTGAACCCTCATATTGACTTAACAAAGAAGTAGACACTCTTCCTACCTTGATCACAATGTTGGAGAGGCTGAGGCTTGAACCCAGATCTTTGTAGCTCCCAGATCAGTGACTTTGTCCCCTACATCGAAGAGGATATAGGAAGAAAGGCTAAGAAAGCCCAGTGACTCTGAGAAGGTAGGCAGACTGGCCTAGAATCAAGCCCACTGTAATCCTGGGCTCTTAATTCCTGTAGGTACCTTATCCTTCCACCCTGCCCCTTGATTGCATACTCTCCCATCTGGTGGGCCTATCTTTTTCTAAGCGTGCTCATGGAATACCTTTTTCTTAGTAATATCTGCTTCTGGAAGAAGTCTGAGATCAAAATGATTCCAAAGGCAACACCACACATGCAAGACCTGGAGCTCAGTTGCCCTGAGTCCTTTAGTAAATGGAGGAAGATAACTTGAAGGAAAGGAGCCTAGAACAGTTCCTGACATACAGCAGGTACTTGTTATGGTTTGGGTCTTGAATGTTCCCCCAACGCCCACATTCTGAAGGCTTGATTCCAGCTGATAGTGTAATGGGAAGTGATATGATGACCTTTTGTAGGTGGAGCCTAGTGGAAGGGAGGTAGGTCATTGGAGGTGTGGCCTTGAGGAGGGTTATCTGGACTCTGGTTCCTTTCTCTCTGCTTCCTGGCCGCCATGAAGTGAGTAGCTTTTCTCTGTCACACACTTCCACCATGATTTACTCTCTTACCAAAGGCCCAAAAGGCAGCAGGGCCATGCACCGATGGACTGAAGCCATATAATAATAATAGCCAAATCATAACCAAATAACCAAATAATTCTTCCCACCTTAGAAGCTATCTCAGGTGTTTCCTCACAATGATTGTTTATCTCCCTGTTTTCTCAGATAGACAGTACTCACTAAACTTATTCTTCTTTTTAAATCTCTGAAGTATTTATTTGTGGGTTTGTTTATGCTGTGATTGGGGCTTGAACTCAGTATCTCCTCATTCTTGCTTAGCTTTTCTGCTCAAGGTTGGTGCTCTATTATTTGAGCCATGCATCCATTTTTGGCATTTTGCTGGCTAGAGATAAGAGACTCTTGGATTTGTCTGTCAGGCTGGCTCAACCCATGATTTTCAGCTCAACCTCCTGAGTAGCTAGGATTACAGGTGTGAGCTACTGGCACCTGGCTTCAGTAAAATTATGATCCATAAAACAGAGAATATAATCTTGTCTCATCATCTATAAGAAGGACTGGGTGGATTATCTGTATGAGGAAGCTTCTTAGAAAATTATATTTAATTGGAGTGTTCAGATGACCTCAGGAATGTGTGTGTTTTATGAGAAAAGTCTT
>NW_012267362.1:1153091-1215587 GCF_000151885.1 Dipodomys ordii | reverse complement strand
CCTTCCTTCCTTCCTTCCTTCCTGTAATGGGACTTGAATCAGGCCTGGGCACTGTCCCTGAGCTCTTTTTTGCTCAAAGCTAGTACTCTACCATTTTGAGCCACAGCACCACTTCCGGTTTTCTAATAGTTCATTGGAGAAAAGAGTTTCACTGGGACTTTTCTTCCTAGGTTGGCTTTGAACTGTGATCCTCAGATCTTAGCCTCCTGAGCAGTTAGGATGACAGGCGTGAACCACCAGAGCCCTGCTCCATTTCTCTTTCTAAGATACTTATCTCTGGAATTTGTTGTGGTGGCTGGAAGCTGAAGCAAGGGTTCCATGACTCAGCACTCAGCCCCACTCCACCATGAGAGGCCCTCATATTTTCCTGTCCTGTGCTCCTCAACTAGACTTGTTAAACAGCTGGCCCCAGCCTGGAAGGAGGCAAGTACAGAAATGAAGAATGTGTATGTAGCATATGAGAAGACATTGTCATTATTAGCCACCAGTGAAATTGAAACCCAAGTTATGAGGAGATACCATTTCATACTTACAAGGTTGGCAATGATTTAAAATACATACATACACACACACACACACACACACACACACACACACACACACACACACACAGAATGTCAAGTGTTGACAAGCAGAGAGGACAGTAGAAATTTCATACACTACGGGCTGAAGGCAAAATGGTGTAGGTACCGTGGAAATCAATCGAGCAGTTTCTCAAAAAGACAAACATACAGTTACCAGGTGACCCAGCAGTTCGTTCCATTCCTAGGTACAGATCCAAGAGAAATGAGGATGCATATCCACCCTCAAAAATCTGCTTATGGAATATTTATCTCAGTATTATTAGTAATAGCCTAAAATGCCTGTAATCCGAGATATCTGGGAGGGGAAGATGGGAAGGACTGTTATATGAGGCCAGTTTGAACAACAACAACAAAATTTAGCAAGATCATAACTACAAAATGAGCTGGATATGATAGCATACTCTTGTGGTCCCAGATACTTGAGAGGCTGAGAGAGGAAGATTGTAGCCCAAGGTCAGTCCAGTCTAGAACTGGTTGAGTTACATGACTGTGAATATATTGAAAAACATTGAGTTATTTATTATGCAAGGGTGAATTTTACAGTTTTTGAATTATATCTCAAGTTAAAAAAATAGTGGCTTAGGAATAGATAGCAACTTGGCTTGGCATCTCAGAGCATCTTTTTCTGAGTAATTCATTCTTGTTGTTTTTATTTTACAAAGTATCAGTCCATGACAGGTTGGAATGTACAAAATAAGCAGCTCCTTTACCAGATTATGTGAAAAGCAAAGCTTGGGTGTATTTATTTATTAAAAACATAAAAATGTTTTCATTTTTCTTATTAAAAAATCTGTCTTCTGAAATTAAATTGATTTCATGACCACTAATGGGTTGTGATCTGCTATTTTCAAAACTGCGGTCAGCATCGGTATCTGTGGGTCCAACCAATTGTGAATCAAAAACACTTGGGAAAAAACTGAACATGTACAAGACTTTTTTCTTGTCATTCCAGCCCAAGAATTACTGAAGGATGACTCTACTAAGAAAAAAAAATGCTTCCCTGGCACACAGAACCTGGCAGAGAAACTTTGGTGACCATTACAGACTGTCAGGAGTGAGTGGAACTTTGGAAAAACTAAATCTGTGATTTCCTTTGCCTTCTCTTGTACAATCCATCATGCCCTCTACCCAATCATGCCCAATAACATACTTTCCTAAACATTCCAAACTAGCTCCAATATCAGAATCTTTACAATGAAGTTTCCTCTGTCAGGAGCAACAACCCTTCACTGTTCATCTTCTAGTACACGGAGAGCTACACTAGGCGGAGTTGTCCATGGAAAATCCTGCCCATCCCGTCCCTCACCTGGACTCTCCCTTGTATTTCTGGGTACATTGCCCAGTGTGTTAGGTTTCAATGACAACCCCTGTTTGCAGGCTGCCCTTTAATCCCAGGCATCTTTATCTTGGTACCACTCCCTTCTCTTTCTGCTTTCTGCTGACCACTGAGACGATTGGTGTATCCTTCCCATGTATTTGATATGGAAAGTTCTTACTTTTCAAGAATCCTTTTAGGGATGAAATATTTCTTTTTTTTCCCTTTCCCCCTTTTTCCTGTCTTCCTTCCCTCCCTTATTCCTTCCTTCCTTTTTTTTTCTTCCTTTTTTTCTTTCTGTGCCAGCACTAGGCTTGAACTCAGGGCTTGGATAATGCTCCACTTCCTGCTTTTTGCTGATCAATTGGAGACAGGAGTCTCAAAGTCTGCTTTGCTTCAAACCATAACCCTTAGATCTCCGGCTTTTAAGCAGCTAGAATTACAGGCACGAACTACCAGTACTTGGCTCAAAATATTAGTTTTTAAACATTTTACTAAAAAAAAATCTTCCTCATTACCCTTCAGTTTGGCTCAATTTTTTATGTCTAGACTTAAGCAAAAAAGCTCAAGGACAGTGCCCAGGCCTTGAGTTCAAGCCCTAGGACTAGCACACACACATACAAAATCTAAAGTAACTGATTCCTCATGCCAAGGCTTGTCTTCTGATGGACACTTGGTATCTCATTTAATTATAAGATATGAAATATATTTGTGTGTGTGTATGTGTGTGTCTGTGTGTGTATGCTGGAATTGGGACTTAATGAACTCAATGCCTGAGCACTGTCCCTTAGCTCTAAAAAGGCTAAGTGCTCTATCAGTTGTACCATAGCTCCACTTCTGGCTTTTTAGGAATTTATTGGAGATAAGAATCCCACAGACTTGACTTCTCTGCTCAGGCTGGCTTTGAATCATCATCCTCAGATCTCAGCCTCCTGAATAGCTAAGAATGCATGTGTGAGTCACTGGCACCCAGCCATGAGGTATTTTCTTTTACCTCATTTTAAAGCAAAGTTAAGCTCAGAAATATTAGGCCTTAAAAAAAAAGAAGAATGCCACTGTCTAAAGTAGGACAAAGCAACCTTAAATAAAATGCTGTCAACACTTTCTCCCACCAGAAATCAAAGTGCAGATAGGAGGCCTGGCAGTCATTGAGGCTGTGAGATGCTGGTGGGTCTAGCTCTAGAAGCCCAGTTCTGCTCTGAAGAAAGCCCTGCCCCAACCCCGTCCTCCCTCATTTTAGCTTCTAAGGCTCTAAAGAACTCAACTTATGGTCAGGAATCTGAGCCAAGTCAGGTGATGAATGAGACACAGACACTGCATTGCCTGGAACTCAGCTCCCTTGATGGCTATGAGTTGACCACTGGCAGCCTCACTCTGCCCAGTGCAGCAATGGTCCTGATCCTGCAGATCTCTACATGGGCTGTGCTGAGAATACTTCCAGGCTTAAGTATGATGTTCACCCAAGAAAGCTGCCCACAGGCTTCTTCACACCCTTGTTGTGGCTGTTGTGATTCACCTCTTAACAATTCCTTTCTATCCTGGTATGTTTCTCTGGCTTTGAGGGCCTTTCCCTCTGGGTTCTGTGAGTGAAACCATATCTGGTCATCTGAGAAGGTGTCCTGATTGTTGATAAATTAATTAATTGATGACTGATTGATGGTACTGGGACTTGAACTCAGGACCTGGGCACTGTCCTCTGGCTTTTAAGCTCAAGACTGGTGCTCTCCCACTTGAGCCAAAGGTCCACTTCTAACTTTGTTTTTGTGGTTAATTTAAAATAAGAGTCTCATGGACTGGGCTGGGCTGGCTTTTGAACCTTGATCCTTAGATCTCAGCCTCATGAGTAGCTAGGATTAGAAGTATAAGCCACCAGCACTGGACTTTTTGTAGTCTTTTATTTTGGTGGGTCTTTGAGACAGGGTCTTGTTGTATAGCCCAGGCTGGGCTTGAGCCTGTGGTCCTTTTGTCAGTGCTGGGATTATAGTTAAGTGCCATTGCCCAGCTAGGGTTTCATAAGCTTGAATATGAGAAGGAAAGGGATTGGAGCATTGATTCTTTTTCTCTGGATTTATGAAGTTGAATTTTGAATACCAAAAGTTCTTATAAATCACATAAACTGAAAGTTTTTGTTAAATACAAATTTAAGGTATTTCTTATAAATGATGTGATAGTCAACGTTCTGCTACTGTAACAAAATATCTGAGATTGACTTTAAAAGGATTGGCTTATAGTTTCAGAGGCATCAAGTCCACAGTTGGTTGGTTTTGTTGCCTGTGGTGAAGTAGTAGATCATGGCAGCATCCCCTGTTAGAAGAAGCTGCCTAATCCATCATCATTGGGGAATAAAAGAGAGAGGAAAGGGCTGAGGTCCCAAAATCTCCCTCCAAGGACACAACCCAGTGACTTAACTTCCTCCTGCTAGGCCCTACCTCTTAAAGGGTCCACAACTTCCCAATATTCCCACAGGCTGCTTACCAAGCTTTAACACATAGGTTGGTGGCCACATATCCAGCATGTAACAAGAGGCTTTTACTAATCTATAGAAATTTCTTGGTTAGGTACAATTGAAATAGAAATTTTTAGCTTAAGTTCACCCGAGTGGCAAGTTCACTCTACACTCTATCCTCTATACTCCTATCCTCCAGTATCCAACACAGAGTCTGTGAAATGAATAATGGTTTGACAGAGAAAATATGAATGGCTAGAGAAAGAGATAATGGGTGGACTAACAACCAGATGGACACAGAGACACGAGTATCTGCAGTCAGGTAGTGACTGTCTCAGAGTAATAACAGTCATGACAGTGCTACATCATTCTTCATTTGTTTGCTACTTAATCTTCAGGATTTTGTGAACTGTTTGCTTGATTAACTTGGAAGAAAATCTCAACTCTTGATTAACTTCAAGAACAGAAGCTGGGCATGGTGGCTCAAACCTGTAATCCTAATGACCTGGGGTGGGGGGCGGCAGAGATTAGAGGATTGCAGTTTGAAGGCAGCCTGAGAAAAAAGAAATTTAAAAGGTTCTATCTCAACCGATGGCTAGGTGTAGTGGTGTGCCCTGTTATCATAGCTATGGGGGAAGTACAATAGCTGGGTACAGTAGTGCATACCTGTCATCTCCAGTGATATGGGAAAGCACAAATAGCCCAGGCTAACCCTGGCATACAATGAGATCATACCTTTAAGATAGCCAATGCAAAAATAAAAAGAGCTGGAGGCATGACTGAAGTGGTAGAAGTTCTCTAGTAAGAGTTCAATCTCTAGTTCTATATAAGGAAGGAAGAAGGGGAGGAAGAGGAGGAAAGGGGAAGGGGAGAGGGAGAGGGAGAAGGAGGAGAAAGAGAAAGAGAAGAAGGAGAAGATTAGAAATGTACTGGGAACTAGCTACTTAAGAAATTGAGATCAAGAAGATTTTGGTTTCAGATCCTCTTGGTAGGAAAGTATACGAAACAGATTCCTTCTCAAGTGATAGCTGGGTATAGTGAATGCCCATTGTCTCCGTTACAAAAGGAAGCTGAAAATAGGAGGGTCATGTTCCGTGGCAAGACATGAGACCCTTTCTCAAAAATAACCAGTGCTGAACTGGGTGCTGGTGGTTGACACCTGTAATCTTGCCTAGAAAAGTCTGGGGGATTCTATCTCCAATTAATCAGCAAAATGCCAGACTGAAGGTGTGGCTCAAGTGGTAGAGAAAGGAAAAGAAACAAAAAAGAAGGGAAGGGAAGTAAACGGAAAGGAAGGAGGAAGGAAACTGTGAGATATTCACTTATACTTGAATTACTTTTCCTTGCTGCCATTTAGATGGTTTTGCTTTTTGGTGATTATATACATTTCAGATAGACATGATAAACATCCCTTTGGATGACAAATGTCCAGCAAACAGGACTGCTCAGACTTAAATCATGTCAGGGACCAGGGTTAGCAGTTTTCCAGCCCGCAGCACACCTCTCTCTTAAGAGGTGCCATTGTGTTTTTGATGCCAACACTCTTCCTCCAGAACACTTTTTTCTCATGGTAGACCAGAGACTTTTTTGTTGTTGTTGGTCCTGGGGCTTGAACTCTGGGTCTGGGCGCTGTCCCTCAGCTCTTCAGCTCAAGGCTAGCGCTCTACCACTTCAGCCACAGCGCCACTTCCGGCTTTTTCTGCTTATGTGGTGCTGAGGAATTGCAGGGCTTCATGCATGCAAGGCAAGCGCTCTACCACTGAGCCACCTTCCCAGACCTGACCAGCTAGACTACCAGCTATGCTCAGGTAGGGTTTTAGGTAGTGTCTCAAGTTTCTTATTAAGAGAAAATTCAGTAGCCAACTTGTTAGAGCTGTCTTCAGTCCCAGCTACTGTCTCATGAACCTTCTCTAACCAATTCACTGTCTACTCATTCTCTGCCCAGAGTCTAATGTCCCTGAGTCATGTGGTTCTGCCAGCTGCCCCACCCCTGACCTGGCTCTACCTGGCTTCTTGTTTATCAGGCCTACCTGCCTGCTGTGACCCAGCCCAGTAGAGCACAAGGCCATACAGTTAGTCATTCCATATGATAGAGTATAGGATATTCTGAACAGTCCCAACCTGAACTCTTCTTAGTAGTATTTTTCCCCATTGCTTCCACTTCCCACCCACTGGGGCAAGGCAGAGCAAGTGTACTCCAACTTCTGTGTGAAGGTCACCGGGTGTTGTAGACCCTTTAAAGGCAACAAATGCAATCTTTAAGACTTCTCTCTTCCCTAGGCTGCAAGCACCAGGTCCAGCAATGTCTCTTCAGTTTACTTGCTTCCCAGACTATCACTGTTCTGGATATATCCTGCTCTGTCATATTTATTGTTGAGTTTTTCAGACTATGGATGAGCTACCCCAGGCCACAGAGATCTAAGACAATCTGACAACTAAATGCCATGTGGAAACCTGGTTTGGATTCTGGACCAGAACAAGCTGATCAGTGGGACAATTGACTGAATTTGAATAAGATCTGTCAATTAGCTAACAGCATCAATGTCAGGTTCCTGGTTTTGATCATCACAGTGTTCTTTTTTTTTTTTTTTTTACAAGGATAAACCACTGTTTGGGTTCCCAAGTTTTATACAAGAACTCACACAAAATATTCCAGATAAATGAATTTTAATCCTCGTCTTCCTCCTCTTCTTCGTCCTGGTTAATTTGGAAGTAACATAATTCGTAACTCTCTTTGCTGTTAGCAACTACGCGTAACCAATCACGTAGATTATTCTTCTTCAAATATTTTTTGGTGAGATATTTCAAATACCTTTTGGAGAAAGGCATCTCAGAGGTTACAGTGATCTTGCTTTTGCTTCTCTCGATGGTGACCACTCCTCCACCAAGATTTCCAGCTTTCCCGTTCACCTTGATTCTCTCTTGGAGAAACTGCTCAAAATTGGCAGCATCCATGATTCCATCTTCTACAGGGTGGGTGCAGTCCAGGGTGAACTTCAGAACCTGCTTCTTTTTTTTGCCCCCCTTCACCACAAGCTTTTTCACGGGCGCCATGGCGGCAGCGGAGGCAGAAAAGCCATCACACTGTTCTATAAGATAGAAACATTTGGTAAAGCTCCGAGAACAGAATATAAGAACTCAGTGCAAATATGTGGAAATTGTTGTTGTTATTGTTGTTGTTGTTGTTGTTATTATTATTATCTTGGTGGTGTTGGGGATCAAACCCAGGGTATCTACCACTGTACTAAATTTATAGCCCAGCGAAAAGTTTTTAAAAGTTAGCTTTTTGCCAGATGCCAGTGGCACATGCCTCTAATCCTATCTACTCAGGAGGCTGAGATCTGAGGATCACAGTTCAAAGCCAACCTGGACAGGAAAGCCCACGAGACTTTATTTTTTTAAACACCAAAAAAGCTGGAAGTGAAGCTGTGGTTCAAGTGGTAGAGCAATACCCTGAACAAGAAAGCTCAGAGACAGCACGTAGGCCCTGAATTCAAGGAGCAGCACGTGAGTGTACATGCATGCGCATGTGCACGTGCACACACACCGTCTTTCACATGTTGCATTAGCTTTGTGAAGGGTCAACTAGCTTAGCTGGAACTCAGTTCCCAGAATTCCCTTCTGTGTATCATTTAGAGTTGGAATGAGCCACAAGGGATGCTTGCAAGAGATTTAGAAAGCAGGTCAAGCAAGGTACACCATTAAGGAGCTGTTGCACCTTTGTGTGTTGTCATTAACACTTGCTGATCTACTCCTCCAAGGGTTGATTTATCCCCTTCGGGGAGGAAAGGCACCATTTAAAAAGGGGAAATTTGGAATCTTGAAGTTCTTTGATCCCTATTTAATATATGTTCAGCATTTTCCCCAAAACTGCTTTTCTGTATTGGCCAGTACACCCACTGCATGATTCCTGTGCATCACTCAGTCATTAGTCATTTCTATGAACTATATCATCATCATTTTACAATGCTCTGATAAGAAACTTGATTAGCAAGTTCATTGCTCTTAGCACATCTGTATCAATGGTTATCTTCCTGAGTAAGCAAGTCTCATTGCTTTCACATATCAAGCTAGCAGCAACTGTGAACAAACTTTCTCTCACGTGAGTTGCCATCAATCCTGGTGTTATCAGCTTAACATTTTCTTGATGTATCAGACCAAATAAGGCATCTCTTCAATTATCTGTAACTGATGTAACTTGCCTTACTTGTTTAGGATTCAAAGAGGATTCATATAATTTTTATTGTTCTGATTAATCTTTCGAATCTCCACATGTCCAAATCAACTCAGGCTACTGGAATAAAGTACCACAAACTTAAAACATCAGAAACTGGTGGCTCATGCCTATAATCCTAGCTACTCAGAAGGCTAAGATCTGAGGATAGAGGTTCGAAGCCAGTCAGGGTAGGAAAGTCTGTGAGATTGTTATCTCCAATAAATTAATCAACCCCCCCCCAGAAGTGGTGGTGGTGTAGCTCAAGTGGTAGGGCACTAGCCCTGCAGCAAAAGAAGCTTAGGGACAGTGTCTAGGTTCTGAGTTCAAGCCCCAGGACCAGAAAAACAAAACAAAATAGCAACAACAAAAACTCAGAAACTTATTCTCCTAGAGTTGCAGAAGTGAGGCATCCACACTTAAGGGGTAAGTAGGCTGGAGGGTTTAAGGGAGAGTCTGTCAGGGCCTCTTCCTCAATCCTCCTAATTCCCGGTTGGACAGGAATTTTGGAAGGATATTATTCATCTCAGTGCACTAAATAAACTCCTGCCTCCTACCTACTTATACCATGTTGTATTGGCCAAAAGAACCCAGAGCATCTCTAACTTCTGTTTCTTCCTGCTTTTCCCCCTCCATCTTTGTGTGTTTGTCCTCTCCCTCCCTGCCTCCTTCTCTCTCTCTGTGTCTCTCTCTCTGTGTCTCTCTCTCTGTGTCTCTCTGTTTCTGTCTCCATCTCTGTCTCTGTCTCTGTGTCTCTCTGTCTCTTTCTCTTGTTTCCATCTGTGTTGCCTCATACTCACCTGCTGTGCTGATGTCACTGAGGAAAGAAAGGGGAACAGGTAGATAGGCATAAAAAGTGGCCAGCATAACATGTGACAGATAACATGTGTCCCCTCATGGTGTTTAGGCCCCTGCTCAAATGCTTCCTCTTCCCATAATGCTGAGTTCCTGCTCAGATGCTTCTTTCCATATGTCCCTGCGTGCCTGCTCAGCCAATAAAAAGAGCCTGGGTGGTGCACACACACACACGTCATCAAGCAATGGAAGCAAAGCCCAGGGGAGGACATATGGAAAGAGCCCTGTTCTATAAAAACTGTCCTCCAAGCAGATTCCATTAGACTCCTCTTTGGGGGGCTGTCTCCAGTCTCCCTATCACAGCTCTCCTTCACTTTAAAATAAACTTGCTCAGTTTACATTAAACACTTTCCTGCCTTTTAATTGTTTAATGGGTAGAGATAATAAATCCATGCCCCTGGATGGCATCATCACAGGCAAGTGGGTCTCTCCCAGCATTGGACCCAGACAAGAACAAGGACACTACACTCTTGGATCCTGTGCAGAGGCTTTCTCTTTAGGACAGCTGTGCTGGGAGGAGGCTGTAGCCTCAGGCCCATGTACATGCCCCCTGCAGTAAGGACAGCCCTTGTCACCATTTTCACACATCCTCTTCCTATCTGGTTAGCTTCTCCCTTGGGAGGAGAGCCTAGTCATTTGAGGCAGAAGCCAGGTGAATTCTGGTGTGGCTATTTCAGTGCATACGAGATCTAATACTTAGCCTGCAGTGACAAAGATTCAATCAGCTTTCTCTCTCTTTTTTCAATCAGCTCTTCATACCTAGAAATATGAAGAACAGCTCTGTCAAGCTGCACATCAGGAGAAAATGTCCAGTTACATCCTATTTTCCAGGGTAATGATGCCTAGCTGCCACATTTACATAACTGAAGGAGACCGTTCGTGCAATTGTTCTGGGGACAAAGACTTCCTTCCAGAAGATTGGCTGTCTTCTTCAGGCTAGCTGGCAACTTTTAAATGGAAGTTTATTGAGGCAGAAAAGAAATTTTTTTTTTTTTGGAAATTCCACTTTCTAGGCACTCCATTTCCAAATCGAGTTCAGATTTGCATCATAAATTAATTTCAAGCTTGGAAGTCAGAGGTCATTAAATTTACCCCATTTGCACATTCTTTCTTTTTGAAAATTGACAAACATTTCACACTTCCCTGATTGTTGGCTTCTTTCCCAAGTTTCTCAGAAATCACAGACAGTGGCTGTGCAATAGTATTCCTGAGCTCTGATGAGATTCATCTGAAGTCTCGGCATTGACCTTGAGCTTGACGTTCTCCTTCTGGAATTTGCCTTTATGCTTTCCGGTCTTAAGGGAAAAAGACATGATGTATGAAAAATGTTGCCTCCTGAAGTTAAGTGTGGGGGCCCGGCTCTTCCTTGTTATTTTACTTGCTCCAAATAATTTTCTAAAGAAGAGTTTCTGTGGTTTCTATCATTTGTTTAAACCTCAGCTCAGTTTACATGTTAGTATTCCTGACACCAGTCTTACAGGCTGTGCTGCTTTTTGGCTCTTGTTTTTGGCTCTCTGCCCTCTCCCACTGTTATACATGCTCTTTGAAATTCTGAACTCACCCTGGCCTGGAGGTGGTTGGTTTTAAATGACCCTTCTTCCCCAGTCCAACTTTCCTTCTCCAAGAAGGTCATTAGCTATTCCTCTCTTCCTAAGTATTTGTGGAGACCTACTATGTGTCAAGCATAGCAAGAGGTAGCCCTAGGGATTTATCTCAAGGAATAAAGCTAGATATAATACCTGTTCTTACAGACTCAAAGGAAATAGGCAGTATTCAAATTATTTCATGAATACATATAAAACTAAAGAAGCCTAAAATGCTCATATAATGACCTTCCTTGCCTTCCTTCCTTCTTTCTTCTTCCCTCCTTCCCTCCCTCCTCCCTCCCTTCCTTTCTTCCCTTCTCTCACTTTATGGTATTGAGGTTTGAACTCAAGATTTCATGCATACTAGACAGGTACTCTTCCACTAAGCCATTCATCCAGTCCTATTTCTGCTCTGTATGCATGTGTGTGTGTATGTGTGTATATGTTTGTGTGTGTACATGCATGCATACACCTGTATCAGAGCTTGAACTGTGAGTCTTATATTTGGCTTGTTTGCTCATGACTGGTACTCTACTTTTTGAGCCACATTGCCAGTTCATCATTTTGCTGGTTAGCTGGAGATGAAATCTTAAGGACTTTTCTACCCTGCCTAGCTTCAAACCACAGTCCTCCAGGTCTCTGTCTCCTAAGTATCTGGGATTATAGGCATGAGCCACTGGTGCTCAGCTCTGTCTGGTTATTTTAAAAACAGGGTTTCAATTCGTGTCCTGTGCAAATGCCTGGACTGAGATCTGTCAGTTTCAGGCTTCCTGAAGCTGACAGGCACAACACCTTCCCCAATTTCTGCCCATTGAGGTGTAATCTTGTGGACTTTTCTGCGATGGCTGGCCTGGAACCATGATCCTCCCAATCTTAGTTTCCCATGTAATTTAAGATATTATGGGCATATCACTGAAGCCAGCTATGGGTTGAGCAGGGGTCTTAGGAAGTTGTGATTTCAGACTGGTCTCAAACTGTGATCCTCCCTCTGTCTCTCAAGTAGCTAGGATTACAGGCATGAGCTCCATGCTTAAATCCAATTAAAGGAGCAAGGAAAGGACTACTGAGATCTAAAAGATAAGTGGGATAGATTTACTCGGGCCAAAAATGAGAAAGAAACAATCGAATAAAAAGTGGGCAAAAGATCTGAATATGCTCTCAAAGAAGATATGTTGATGGCAAATAAGCATATGAAAAGGTGTTCAATGTCATATCCATAGGAAATTGTGACAATGATAAGGCTGGAGAAGTGATAGAGCACTTTCCCAGTATGCAAGGCCTTGGGGCCCATCCCCAAGTAAATCATACAGGCACACACATGTGCATGCATTCACAATACATGCCTACTGCTGTCTACACCAATGAGAATGGGTAAAGTCCCTAACAATACATGCTTCTGAAAATGTACTGGGAAGGATAGAGCCACTTTGGAAGATAGGTTTTATTCTCACCTTATGATCTGACAGTTATGCTTCTTGGTATGTGCCCAAATTAGCTGAAAACCACACAAAAAACCTGAGCACAGACATTTATAACAGCTGTGTTTGTAATTGTCAAAACTTAGAAGCATCCAAGAAGCCCTTCAATAGGTAAAAGGGTAAACTAGAACATCGTGTCCTGGGACACCACTCAGATGGGGGGAGATGTGCTATGAAGCCCTAAAGATACAGAAAAAGCATATTGCTAAGTGACTGAGGCCAATCCAGAAACCTGAATATTTTATGACGCCATGAAAAGGCAGATGAGCTCGAACCTGTGGCTTCTGGATAGTATCTTGGCCTAGCATTGTTTCAGAACATTTTGCCTCTGCCTCTACCCAATTTTTTCCTACTTTCTACAACCTTTCCAGGACTCTAGAGAGAGAATTTTCAGGAGGGAATGAGGAATTAATTACCAATCAATCAGAATATTGTGGACCTGACCAATAAAAAAACCAAAACACCACTTTCTACGTTATATAAGTTCAAACCAATCAGAACAGAATCCAAGGTATAGAAAAACCCTACATTTAGCTACCTGGAAAGATATAGACAGTCAGCAGTGGCCTTTAACAGAGATATTCTCTCACTTATAACCTCCATTTCCTGAGAGAAAAACTCGAGAGGCCTACAGCAGAAGCAGCCAGTAGTGGAGCTGCAAAACTGGCAGGCACTGTCTGCTGCTGAATTGTAATACTAGCAGGTGGTGCCTGCTACTGGGGTGTAACCTGGCAGTCTCTGCTCACTGTGGAGCCCACCAAAAACAACAAAGGAGGTCTGTAATACTATGACATTCTTGAAAAGACAAAACTATGGAGGTACTGTCAAGTTCAATGGTCACCAGGGGGCTGGGAGAAGAAAGGAACAGAAAAATTTTAGAGCAGTAAAATCAATTCTACGTAATAGTGTAAAGGTGCTGATCATCACAATTATTTAAATCCATAGAACATAAAACACAGTGTGAACATGAATGTTAACTATGGTCATTAGGTAATAATAATGTACCAAAGTTGATTTATAAATGATAAAAGTGTACCTCAAGCTGGGTGCTAGTGGCTCATACCTGTAATCCTCGCTACTCAGGAGACTGAGATCTGAGAATCTCAGTTTGAAGCCAACCTGGGCAGAAAAATCTAAGAGTGTCTTTCTCTCTCTCTCTTTCTCTCTCTCCCTTTTTTCTTTTGCTTGAACTTGGGGCCTAGGCACTGTCTCTGAGCAATTTTGCTCAAGGCTAGCACTCAACCACTTTGAATCACAGTGCCACATCTGGTTTTCTGGTGGTTAATTGGAGATAAGAGTCTCATAGACTTTCTTGCCTGGGCTGGCCTTGAACTACAATCCTTAGATCTCAGCCTCCTAAGTAGCTCGGATTATAGGCATGGACCACCAGCAATCAGCTCCAAAGATTTTTATCTCCAATTAACCAGCAATAATCCAGAAATAAGGTGTGGCTTAAGTGGAAGAGCCTTGAGTGAAAAAGCTAAGCAAGAGCTTAAGACCCTGAGTTCAAGCCCCAGTATTGGTACACATGCATGTGCACATGCATGCACACACACACACACACACACACGCACGCACACACACAGTACTAGTCAGTAGTGGTTGATGGTAGAAGAAGCTGTGTTTGTTTATGGGAGTGGAGGTGGGGAAAGACAAAATCTCCTCAATTTTGCTGAGAACCTGAAATTCTTATGAAGTCTGTTCATTTTGTGTTAAGTGGGAGGAGAGGTGAGGAGACTTCTATGGGAAAATGAGTGCATGGAAAGGCCCTGTGGCATGTGGAAACTTGATGATTGTACTGTACAGGACTGAAGAAAGGCCATTGTGGCTCAAGCGGAGATAGTAAAACACTTGGGAGAGCCAAAGAGAGAGGTGTGGCCCAGGCTCTGTAAGATGTAGTAGGTTGTTAAAGCTGTTTTTCACTATTGTGAAGGTTCTTGGAAGTCATTGCATCATGTTAGGGGTGTACAGGTAGGCTAGAGAGGGTTAGAATACAGTCAGACTTGTTTTTCAAAACACTCGGATTATTGTGGAGAGTGGATGGGGATGTACTGGATCTCTAAAAGCAATCAGAGTGGACGTGGGAAGCTCACATGACACTCCAGAGCAGAAAATGGTTAGTCTGAAGGGAGTGGATGATGTGGAAATGGAAAGGATTTAAAGTGGGCAGAACTTGAAGGAGGCTGAGGCCTAGGGAAGGAGGAAGAGGGAGGAGCCAAGTCTGTCTTCCAATTTGTGACCGCATCATGAAAGCTTCATTTCTTGGAGCGTTCTCTCCTTCTTTGGCTATGCTCTTTAAGGTTTTCCCCTCCTGCACATCTCCCCACTTGTTGACATCTACTTTACTTGAGTGAAATGAACAGGGTCCATCTGTATCACAAAAGACTTTTCATGATGAAGTTGTTGCTGTCTCCCAGAGGTCCAGTCACTTTTACATTATAAACCACTAGAATGTGTTTCTAGAGTGAGTGTGTGTCATCTGCAGGACAAGTAGTTGCTATATATTCATCCCTTAGTATTCTAGGGTCCTTGGTTTCAGGCCCCCTATTCCTACACTAAAATCCAAGGATAGCTCAGGTCTCATATAAAATGGCATAGAATTTGCGTATGACCTATGCATAGCTTCCTATATAGTTTAAGCCATTTTGAGATTGCTTATTTTATTCAGTCTTAGGGCTTGTACTCAGGACCTGGGCACTGTCCCTGAACTTTTTTTTTGCTCAAGGCTGGTGCTCTACTACTTGAGCCACAGCACCACTTCCAGTTTTCTACTGGTTAATTGGAGATAAGAGTCTCAAGGACTTTCCTATCCAGAACCCAATGGATAGATTATCTTTCATGGCAGACCAATATTAAGGCTGTATTAATTAAGCATCATGCTGGCTTTGAGATGGGCAGATTATTCTGAGTTATCTAGATGAGCTCATGTAGGGTCCGACAAAGCTAAGTAAGCAAACCACAGAGATAGCGGCTCCAGAATCATTCAGCCATGGTTGCTAGTTTTGAAGATGGAGCAAACAACCAGGAGCCATGGAATATAGGAAACTTCTAGAAGCTAGAAAAGGCCAGAATGCTCTCCTTGCTCTCCTAGAGCCTCAGTAAAGAGCACAGCCCTGTCAGCACCTTGATATTAACCCAGCCATACCTGTGCTGACCTTCTGAATTCAGATCTGTGAGATACAAATTTGTGTTGTTGAAAGCTAGCAAATTTGTGGTGATCCATTCTTACGGCAGTAGAGAATAATATGCCAGCATTGGGAATTTTTGTTTCATTTCATTCCAGTGGTGTGTGATTGTCATTTTAATTTGTATTTCTTTGATTTGAGGGTACAGCATATTTATTATTCGTCTACCCAGAAAAGACCTTTCTTCTAGGAAATGCTTCTAATTATGTAGGCAAAAACAGAGTAGAATATAAAAGCCCAAACTAAGTGGAACAGAACACTGCTTTGTCATTTTGAATTCTACAACTGGAGAAAAAGAAAACAATCTCCACTCTCCTGGCTCTCTTGGTCCTGAGGGAAGAGGAGAGTTGCAGCTTCAAGAAGCACTTTCTTGCTGCCTGCACCAAGCCTGTCTGGGAGCAGGGCACCAAATGAGCAGAGAAAAATGATGAAGAGGGGTATGGGCACTCTGCTCTGGCTATGAAATCCTTTCAGTGAATGATTCTTTGGTCAAAAAGCAGTTTTTCGTTGTGTTTGTGTCACTTCCCATTAACCAAGTTCTAATACAGTCATTGGAACTTGAACTGGGCTGTGCATATTGAGTAGCCCACCTAGCTGAATCAAGCTTGGTTAAGGAGATGTGCTGGCCATGGGCAATCCTGCATCCTAGGCTGGAGAATTGTGGCCCTTACTGTCAGGTTATCAAGGCAGTTGTTTAGATGATTTTCCAGAGTCTTTGGGATTCATAATATATGCAAATCAAAGTTGTGTTTTAGGCGACTTGGTATATAAAAATACCAGAGTGATAGAAAAAGAGAGAGAAAGAAAAAAGAGGAAGACAAGGAAGAGGAGGAGAAGGAGACAATAGAGGTTACTCAGGAGCCTCTGGACAGGTAAATACAGCTTTTGGAAGAGTCTGTTAGTAGCCTGAGGTCTCCAATGGTTGTCTTATTCTTTATTCATAGTCATTCCCCTTGCTAAGCAGCAAAATTCAAATCTTCTCTCTCCACTGAAAGTTCTGTACCCACTGAGAAGCCATAGAAGCCCAGAAATTGGAGTGGTGACACCTGGGAAGGACCCCAACCAGAGAAGTACCTTGTCATCTGTACAACCCACGCTAGTACAGGGAAGTCCCAGGGGCAGGGACAGAGCGGTCCTGCCTTTCCCTCTCCACTGTTTCTTGCTGAGCCCCAGGAGGGATGGGCAGAGACTCTGGAGCTACCTCCAGGACAGGGGTCCTCTACAGCTCTCCTACTTTATAACATGTCTGGATTTGGCTCCTGGTCAATAAGTGACCTTCAAAATCAAACACTTCGACAGATGATGAGGGGTTTTAAGGGTTTAGATGTTTTTAAAAGTCCTAAGTTTGCCAAAGTAAGGTGTGTGATTGCTCAGCCACTGAAGTAGTTATTTTCTGAACTTTTCTGGTGATAAGAGTCACTTCGAATGATTGTTAAAAACTCAGCCTAGTGCCAGAGGCTATTTGTGAGGCTGAGGAACTGGATGATCAAGGTTCGAAATCAGGCCAAAAAAAAAAAAAAGTCTGTCAAACACCATCTCTAAAATACCTAGCAAAAAGCCAGGCTGGAGTGAGCCAAGGCTCAGGTGGTAAAGGGCTATCCAAGCAAGTAAGCTACACAAACATGAGATCCTGAGTTGAAACCTTGGTACCAACACACACACACACACACACACACACACACACAGAGCAGATTGGAAAGTACAAATCAAGAGATTTATGTCATCAAACAGGTTTTGGGGAAACTTCCCAGGTACCTACACCAACAGGAAGTGTTTCTAGGTCAGCAGAACCCTAGGCAGGGGAGTCCTGGCAGAGCAGAGACCTGGCTGTTCACTGGCCATGGCTCTGACCTCATCATCCCTAGCCAGGTAGATGGATTTGAATGCCGAGTCAGCATCCACCCAATGTCCTTTCCTTTTGCCCATTTTAGGTGACATCTTTTCTTATGGTTGACCTGTTTCTCACCAGCATTATACAAGAAGTATGTTGGAGGTGGTTGGTGGTTGTAGTAAATCACATAACAAATGAAAACAAGTCAGAAGGAAACCCGTAGAAGACTTGACCAAGAGGAATGTACAAGTTGGGAACTGTCATCCTAGGTACTCAGGAGGTTGAGACCTGAGGATCTTGGTTCAAAGACAGACCAGGTAGAAAAGCCACAAGACTCTTATCTACAATTTAACCAACAAAAGCCAGAAATGGTGGAATGGCTCAAGTAGTAGAGTGCTAACCTTGAGCAAAAAAGCATGTGAGAGTGTGAGGCCCTAAGTTCAAGCTCCGGTTCTGGCACACACACACACACACACACACACAGGTGTGCATGTACGCACACTAAAGAGGAGTCCTAGGCTTGGATCTACTGTCAAATGTTTCTCTGAGTTCATGCTATAAGTATACATCTATATTCAGTCATTTTTTCAAATATATGAAAGTAAAATCTAACATTTATTAAGACCTCACTATATTTTAGGTCTGTCTACATGCTTTTAAATTATTTAGTCAATGCCCTCTCTCCCAAACCCTTTATGAAGTAGGGGCTGTTACGATTCCTCACTTCATAGATGAGAAAACCGAGAAGGTTTAGAGAGATGAATGGACCTGCCAAACCTGGGCATGGTGCATGTACCTGTGGTCCCAGCATGCAGGAAACAGAGGGAGAAGGGTCATGAGTTCTAGGTTAGACTGGGCTACATAGCAAGACAACTCATGAGAAAACCAAAAAGAAAAAGACAGAAAAAGAAAAATAAACCTGTCAAGGCTATTCTTTGGCTGATCAAACTATAAAGCCAAGATCTGTACTCAGCCTTCAGAACCAGAACTTCTAACTGTCATTCTGAGCAGCCTCCCTAATGAAAGACGGAAAAAAAAATTTCATGCCACATTTTAAAGGAAAACAAACATCTCCATGGAAAAGAAACAGGAAAACTGTGAACATGAAGAAAGACTGCCAACAAAAACAAATGAGCAGGAGATCAGCTCCCTCCAGATGAAAAGATAATGGTAGAGCAAGATGAAAATGGTTATAAAATAAGCAATGTTTAGATAAGATAAGAAATAAAACAGGAACAATTAGAAGCTCTGGAAATGAAAATTCCAGCATTTCAACAGATGGCTAGCTCTAGACATACTGTAGATGAATTAATAATTAGTACTTTGGAAGATGGAGCTGAAGAATTCACCCAGAACACAGCAAGGAGGTTAAAAATAATTATAAAAGGGCAAATCTTAGGAGAAATGGGAAAGCCTGAGAGGCTCCATCTCAGAGGAGATCCAAAAGAAGGATTAGAGAGACTGAAGAGACAATGGCCAAGAATTCTCCAGAATCCTCCGTGTCCACTGAATGCTGAGCAGAATAAATCACAAATCTACAGAGCATGGGGAATAATAAAGAAAACATTAACTGCTGTCAAAGGGGAAAGGAAATGTCCTATATCTGAGATTCTGAACTTGGAACTGGAGACAGCAGTTTGGAGAAGACTAATGTGATAGTTGTATTATCTTGAAAAGACACTGGGAGCGTGTTTATATTCATGAAACGTTTCTGACCATGCCAAATCCATTGGTTCACGGAAGAGCATCCACTTCTTCTGTTCTTCTCCAACTCATATACATGCTTCATTTTCTTCTGAATCTTATCCCTAGACACTTTTTGTGCATGCCATTTCTGGGGCTTGAACTCAGGGCCTGGGTACTGTCGTTGAGGTTTTTTTATTCAAGGCTAGCTCTCTACCAGTTGAGCCACAGCTCCACTTCCAGTGTTTTGCAGGTTGATTAGAGATAAGAGTTTCCTGGACTTTCCTGTCTGGGTTGGTTTGGAACAGAGGCCCTCAGACTTCAGACTTCTGAGTAGCTAGGATTATAGACCAGATACACTGATGTCTGGCTGACAAACTCTGTGTGTGTGTGTGTTAAAGCTCATGGAAGGCCATTTGGGGCTGAGCAAATGTGACCTGTATGAGAATCTTCCTAGCTATTCTTCTGTTTTTTGTTTTATTTTTTATAAGGTTTTAGGTGAATCCCCCACAAGTCTCTCTTCTACTAAGGCTATGAAAGATGTAACTTCTATTATTTTCAATAGAATAAGTGATGAGATTGATATTTTGTTATTCTCTATTTGAATGCTTTCTTTTGGGACCTTTTTTTTTGTTTGTCTATCTGTTGGGTCATCTATGTTTTGTTTGTTTGAAATGTGCAGTATTCCCAAACCAAATATCTATTCTCCTCACCTCAAATTGACTTACTTTTTAATTTTTGCTGCCTCAGCTAAAGGCTTTTCCTTCTTCTGAGCCAAGGACCTCAGTATCACCAGCAATTCCTAATCCTGATTTAGCATCCCACATCCAAGCAGTCAGCAATCCGATTACTTCTACTTATTTCTATGTACTGAAACCTATCTCCAACCCACCCAGTGACTTCAGCAATGAGAAGCCAACCACCATTGACAGGGCTGCCAAAAATGATCTCAGTTGCTACTGAGTGTATATTGGAACCACTTTTACGGAGGGAAATTTGGGCATACATTTCAATAATCTTAAGCAACTCCATAGCTTTGAACTTAACAATTGTTTATTACAGATAAGGAAATAGGAAATCAAAGGTAAAAACAGAACTTTTCCCCCCTGATTTTACTCTTATTCTTCCTTCCCCGTCCTATTACTACCAACCCCTAACAGACCTTATTTTACTTTCCTGTCATCTTTGTGTGTGTGTGTGTGTGTGTGTGTGTGTGTGTGTGTGTGTGTGTGTGTGTGCCTGTGTGTGCATGCGCACATTCACATGCCAGACTTGGGGCTTGAACTCAAAGCCTCATATTCTCTTGCCTGGCTCTTTTGCTCAAGGCTAGTACTCTACTTCTACTTACACTTCTACTTCTAGGTTTTTGCTGATTAGTTGGAGATAAGAGTCACAGATTAGTCTATCCAGGCTGACTTTAAATGGTGATTCTCAGATCTCATCCTCCTGAGTAGCTAGGATTATAGACTTGAGTCACCAGAACTCAGTCATTTTTTCTACTTAAGTCTATATTAATTGTACAAAAGGTTTTTGCCATGTTATTGCATGCATGCATGTATTTGAGTCAGATTAACAACCTGTCTTTCCCTGCTCTCACACTCCACTATTGCTAAAGCTTTCAGTGAGTTTCCTTATATTATCTTCAGACAAAGACATAGATATTATTCACTTTCCATCATTCCACTTTCCTCTCCTCTTTCATATTCATCCCCATAACGGTACTACAATTATAATCATGGTGTGTGTGTGTGTGTGTGTGTGTGTTTTAGGTTTACATTCCACAAGGTCTGAAAACATGATATTTGTCTTTTTGAGCTCAACATGATGTTCATCAGTTTGTTCATTTTTCCTGAAAATGGCATGAAAGCTTACTTTATGGATGAGTAGTATTCTATAGTATACATATATATGTATGATAGATAGATAGATAGATAGATAGCAAGTATGAGACTCTGAACTCACTCTAGAATCACCACACACAGACACAAATACACAGAGACAGACATACACACATACTAAAAATTGATCCATATGCTCCATATATACATATATATTATATATTGATTTTCTTTATCCAGACATCAGTTACTGGGTACCTCAGTTGATTTTACAGTTTGGCTTTTGTGAACAGAGCTACAGTAAATATGGGAATACAGACATCTCTGCTATACAGTGATTTAACCTCTTTTGATATATGCCCAGAGTAGTATGGTTGGGTCATAGGTAGATCAATTTTTAGGGTGTGTGTGTGTGTGTGTGTGTGCGCGCGTGCGCGCACGCGCTACTAGAATTTGAGCTCAGAGTCCTTACACTTGCTAGACAGGCCCTCTACCTCTGATTCTCACCTTCAGCCCTCCTTTGCACTGGTTATCTTTGGGATAGGGTCTGTTTTCTGTCTGGGTGCATACCTGGACTGTGAACTGCCTATTTTAGGTTTCCTGTCATAGCTGTGATGACACCTGGTTTCTTCCCCTGAGATAGAATCTCACAAAATCTGTTTGGGCTGGCCTTGAAAAAAGATCCTCCCAATCACAACTTTCCACTTAGCTTAGCATAATAGGTGTGTCTTATCTTACCTAAATATTAATTGTGATGGGATCTCATGAACTTTCTGGCCTGAGCTGGTCTCCAACTGCAATCTTCCTGATCTCAGTCTCCTAAGTAGTACAGACACTGAATTTTTAGATTACTGGGGAGCCTCCATACTGATTTCCATAGTGGTTGCCCTAATTTACATTTCCAACAGTGGAAGTGTTGGGTCCTGGTGCCACTGCACCTGTTCTGGATCCTTTTCAGGATCCCTTTCCCCCTGAAACCTTATCAGCATTTGTTGTTATTTGTGTTTTTTTTTTATTGTTGCCAATCTGACTGGAGATGGAATCTCAGTGTAATTTTGATTTGCATTTCCTTTATGGCCAAGGATGCTGAGCATTTCTTAATGTGTCTATAAGTTTTTGTATTTCTTTTTCTGAAAACTATTCAATTTGCCCATTTATTGATTGAATTATTTGTTCTTTTACTGTTTGTTTATTTTTGAGCTCTCTGTAGATTCTGAAATGTAATCCTTTATCTGTTGATAAAGACTTTCTCCCATTTTGTGGGTTGTCTCTTGTTTCTGGTACTATAGTACTAAAATTATATCATGGTATGTGCGTGCATGTGCATGTTTGTGTGTGTGTGTGTGTGTGTGTGCGTGCATGAGTGCGTGGGGGAGAGAGAGAGAGAAAGAGAGAGAGAGAGAGCAGGAAGGAGGAAGAGGGAGGAGGGAGAAGGAGAGTGTGTCTTTTAGGTCTACATTCCAAACATAATATTTGTCTTTTTGAGCTCAACATGATGTTTCTTTTGCTATGCTATTTGATAAAGTCCTACTTGTCAGTTCTTATTCTTAATTTTCTAAGCAATTGGAGTCCTACTCAGAAAATAATTGCCTATTCCTATATCTTCCGTAGTTTTTCTTATGTTTTCCTATAGTCGTTTCAAAGTTTCAGGTATTACATTAAGATCTTTGATCCATTTGGAGTTAATTTTTGTACAGAGTGAGAGAGAAGGAATCTAGTTTGAGTCTTCTGCGTACAAATGATACCCTTTTTCATATTGTTTATTGAAAGGGCTGTGTTTTCTCCAGTATACTTTTTTCTTTATTGTAAAAAAAAGATAGATGGCTTTAGCTGTGAGGTTTTTATTTCTGAGTTTTCTATTCTGTTCCACTGTCTTTATAGCTGTTTTTGTGCTATACAGTATTTGTTATTATGGACAATATTGGGATACTGCCAAGTGTTGCTTTTTACTCAGAATTAATTTTTCTATTTGGGGTCTTTAATGTTTCCAAATGAATTTTTTATTGTTTTTTTATTTCTGTAAGAAAAGAACCCTGAGACTTTGACAGGTGTTGTGCTGAATCTTTATATTGCTTTTGGCAGGGTGGCCATTTTGACAATATTAATTCTAACAATCCACAGGAAATCTTTTCATCTTCTAGTGTCTTCTTCAATTTCTGTATTCAAGGTTTTGTAGTTGTCATTCTAGAGGTCTTTCACCTCCTTAGTAAAGTTAATGCCTAGTCATTTAATTTTTTCTTTTGAATTTTGAATAAAATTGCTTTCCTGATTTCTTCCTTTGGCTGTTGATTGATGGCATATATCAAAGCTGTTAATATTTGAGTACTGATTTTTATATCCTGCTACACTTCCAAAGGTATTTATCATTCTAGATGTTTTTTTAGTAGAGTCTGCAGGGCCTTTGAGTATAGAATCCTATCATCTGCTAATATGGATAATTTGGCTTTATGGTTCCCTATTTGTATTACTTTTATTTCTTTTTCCTGCCGTATTGTTCTGATTAGGAATTTCAGCACCAAAATGTATGAGTAGGCAGAATGGACACTTTTGTCTCATTCCTGACTTTAGGGGAAAATATTTCATTTTTCCCCACTTAATGATGTTGGCCATGGGGTTGTCAGTTATATTTTTTATTAAATTCAGAAACTTTCCCTCTGTTTCTGGTTTCTTCAGAACTTTTATCATAAAAGACCTTTTGTCAAAGGCCTTTTCTTCATCAGTTGATGTGATCATTTAATTCTTGTCCTTGACTCTATTTATGTGTTGTATTTATTCATTTCTGTATGTTGGACCATCCTTGAATGAAACCAGTTTGATTATTGTTTATCATCTTTTTAATGTGTGCTAGAACTTGGTTTGCAAATATTTCATTGAGAATTTTTCTGACTTTATCCACCAAAAGATTGGTCTGAAATTCTTTTTTTGGGTGTATCCTTGTCTGGTTTGTGGATGAGTCTAATATGAACTTCACAGAATAAGTGTGGTAATATTATTTCCCTTCCTATTTCATGGAAAAGTTTAAGAAGTATTGGTAATAGTTCCTTTTTATGGGTCTTAAAGACTTTGGCAGTAAACCTACTGAAAAAACAAAGATGGGGCTGAGAATGTAGTTCAGTGGTCAAGGACTTGCCTAGAATACAATGACCCCCAGCACCACAAACACCTCTCCCAAAAAATCAATGGAGCAAAACTAAAATAAGGATATCTACTATATATAATGGCATGTTTTAAAATATTTGGTATAATTGAGTGTTGCTTAAGATACAATAGATAAGAAAAGATGAGATTATGAGCATATGTTAATTTCATGAACAGTACGTATAAGATATAAAATTCAGAGATTATTCAAAGTTGGATATGCTCATTCTCTCTTGCCTTCATTCTGTGGCTTGGCCCTCCTAAGGATCATGGGAGTGAGGTTAGGAAATGGCAGCCCTGTGGTCATATAGGGACTTTCCTTAATTCAGGATACAGAGTCCTAACTACAGCATAATTTTCAATATCTTTACACTATGCTTTTTGTTGCAATACAGAGTCCCTCTCCCCACCAACATACTCTAAATACTTTTTTCCTATTACTTTCCCAATAATATAACTCCACCCATAACATGATTTACTTCTTACCCCCATACATATCTGTATTTACATCTCTACACAGAGAATAAGTAACCACTGAAATCTCAGTGGTGGTTAGCAAGGTGTGATACAAATTTGTCGATGTAAGTATTCACTCATATCTTTAAACATTTTAAAAATGAAGTTACCGGTAGTAGTTGTTTAGTCTAACTTATATAATCAAATGCCTGTTCCAGAACATTTAGATAACTAGCTTATTTTCTCCCCCAGTTGTAAGCAATACTGCAGTAGTCATCTCAGTCGCCATATCTCTGTACCAGCAGTTAAGTAGGTTTATACAAAAAGGGGCCTGCCTTCTCTTCTCACCGTAGTAGAGGAAAGCAAACATTTATAGAAACAGCTACAATTTGAGACAGAATGCAGCAAGTGCATTATCAGAGAAGAGAAAAAGATGTGGTTTAATCTGGGCAGTAAGTAGTCTGCCTGGAGGAAGAGGCATTTGAGCCAGGATCCTTAAGCCAAGAACTAAAAAGAAAGAACTCACCTTTCTGGTGTCCACATAAGGAAGACAACAGTGGCTCAAGGAGCCACTCAGTGGCTCCTGATTTCTGTGGAAATAGGCCTTTTCACAGAAGAAGAAAGTCTGGAGTCATAGTGTCAGGGTCTCTTGGGAACATGGTATTCTCATAGGAAAGCAATAACATCATCTGTCCTTCCCAAGAGCCTAGAGGGTCCCCCCCTTCCCCCGCCCCACCAACTGCTTTTCAGCCTTACCCAGAACTACCAAGTACCTCAGACTGTGAGAGGTTTGGGTCCTGGTACCACTGCCTCCCTCCTGCTCCCCCACCCCCCCTGGGGGGTGAGGGGTTGGTAAACAGGACAGAGAGGGTGTGTTGGGGCAGTCCTGGGCTTTATGGCAGGCCCACAGCCTTCCATTCCCCGGGCTTCCTGCATCTCTTGCCAAACCCCAGCTCCTGGAGACAAAAGCATGTGAAGCAATCTTTGGAATTTTGTTCTGCAGGGAAAGAAGTACTTTCAAATTCCATTCAGGCCTCCTGAGCCGAGCTGAGTCCAGGGCCCTGCCACAGCCCAGAGCAGGGGCCTGCCGCGCCACGGGCCTCCTCAGCAGACACTGGGAGCAACCAGGGGACTTTACTGTGTTTGTTTCTCCCCCTCCTCCCCCCACCGCCTTGCTGTTAAGGCTGTAGGACACCATTGCAATGAAGTCATGGGGCCCTGCCCCTGCTGTATCCACAGTGACTGAGTCCTCAGGACCTTGCTGTGCATTCTGTCCCACTGGCTTTGTGTGTACTTGGGGCCAGGCAGGTCAGAAGGGCTAAGGAGCAGCCTTCAAGGAGCTTGAACCTCAGCTTTCAAATTGCTGCCCCCAACCCCCGGGCCTTTCTGCCCCACCACTGCCCCTCTCATCCCTGCCCAGGGCCTTAGACTGTCTGTCTAGCTTTGTGGGAGCTGCAGGATCTTGTGGGGGCCAGCTGGGATGAGCTGCAAATAATCGAATAATACTGCAATGAGTTCTCAGCTCACAAGTTCTACCTCAGGAAAGCTTTCTCTCTGCTAAGTCGATTCCGACTGTTGGAGATCCTAACACTTTAGAGCCGGGCCCTCTGTTATTGATAATGACTGCTCACTGTCTGAACACTGTGGGGAGTGGCTTTGTTTCTCTTATAGCTAGGTCCCCCCTTGCAATGGAAGCGTTCAACAGGTGTCTTGTGGGATTGCATTATGCTTAGCAAGGCTTCCCAAGAGAATTTAAGGATTGTGATTCCATAGGTACTCCTACCCTGGGATCTTGTATTCTACTTGGCTACCTCCAAGCATGGCCCACTTTGGGCCTCAGTTTTTATCTGTATTCCTGCTACTCCAGTCCCAGGAAGGCCAAACATTACTGTTTAACACTGACAACAATGTCAAGAATCATAAAGCTGTCTGGCTTAGGTAGTACAGGTTGTTGCTGTAGTTGTTGTGTGTTGATATTGGGGCTTGAATTCAGGACCTAGACACTATCCCTTAGCTTTGCCACTCAAGGCTAGTGCTTACCACTTGAGCTACGACTTTCTAGCTTTTTTTTTTTGGCGGTTAATTAGAGATAAGTATCTTAGAGATTTTCCTACTCAGGCTGGCTTTGGACTATAATCCTCAGATCTCAGCCTCCTAAGTAGCTAAGATTACAGGCATGAGCCACTGATGCTCAGCCAATACAGTTTTTTTTTTATCCAGTCTATGATCAGATTGCAAGACAGCAGCTCTGTAGATGTTAGTGGTGTGTTCATAGCCCCTTTTTGTCCCTGGATTCAGCTGACAGGCTTTATCTAGAGAAGGGGCCTTCTAAGCCATGACTAGGAAAGGGCAGGGTATGGTTTCCAGCTTGCAGGGTAGGAAGGAGAAGGTGGAAGACAGGTAGCAGATCTGATTGAGCAGACAAGTTGAGGCTTAGAAAGAAAGGGAAGCAGTCAGGGCACCTGGAGAGTTGGGTCAGGCCTCTGAGGCAAGAAGACAAACACCTCAGAAGGTACTGGAAACAAGACAGAGCCTGCATGCTCTGGATCAGAAACCTACATTCAACGAGCCAGACATCAGCCATCCCTGCAGGCATCGCTACCCCAGAGATTTCCCTCCTTTTTCTCCTTTCGAGGAAGTAGTAGAAATTCAGGAAAGCTCCAGTTGACCTCAGCTGCACAGAAAGGAACTAAGGTAATGGGTTTTCACCTGCACTTGCACCTAGCTCCCATTGAAAGAACTATGAAGGGGAGGGGACAAGTGACAAGAGAACCATTGTTCATTGCTTCGCCAACCCTGACCACAGATACCTGGCTAATCAGAACTTAACCACAAAAAACCTGGGAGTTTCTGTGATGAGAAGAAGTAGATGGCCCTAGTCACCTCCTAGACTTGCTGTGAGATTACATCAGTCACACAGCCAGCCCTTCTGGATTCTGGATGTCTGACATCCATCAGCAACAGGGATTGAATCACCAAGTTACTGGTATGTGCAAAGGTGCTAAGACCATGGGAAGGGACCAGCAGAGCAGGGTAAGGGATTGAGGGGACTATGAGGATGGTGACGATTATAACTGTGGTGGTCAAGGCGGCCACACAAGGCGATTTCAGCCACTTGGGTATCAAGAGACATGCACCCCAAGGAAGAAAAAGTGGACCTTGGATTGAGGAGCAGAAGAGACAGAGAGGCAAGGGCAGAGGATCCTGTTGGGTGAGGGTAGTGGGCATCTCATAAGGGAATGAACTAGGAAGTCATGGAAGATTGGATCCCTCTGGCTGCTGGATGCAGAAATGACTACGGGGCAACAGGAGATATTTTAGGAAGCATCTGCCATGATTCAGATGAGGAAGGATGTGGAGTTTAGCTAGAATGGCTGGTAGGATGGAGTTGCCATTGACTTAGATCATGCATGTTATTATAGCTACTGACCACCAACTCAGCCTGTTTCTGAGTCAATCATACTGCGTCTGTCCCATTCTGTTCTCACAACTCCAGGAGGTAGCATGGAACCCCTCAGCACAGACAGAAAGTGTATTTCTCAGACTATGGCCATCTAATATGCTAGAGCTCAGATGTTCCAGGCAGAACTGAACACACAGGCAGGTGAGTACATCCTGCTCCAGATTCCTGTTCCCTCACCTCATCTGACTGCCTGGATTTGTTCTTGACTTCCTCTGGTCCCTACATAAAGCTGCCTACAAGTTCCCAGGACACACTTAAAAACTCCTTAGTCAAATATTTGAAACTGGGTAGAGGATGTCTAGAACCAAGATGCTTGGAGATTTCCTCAGAGGCCTGGGGGTGAGCCATGAGTCAGGACCAACAGGTGGGGGAGCCCAGAGGGATGCCCAGCAGCTATAAGAATCAGTGCTATAAGAATCAGGCATTCCTTTGTATACACAGAGCCAGCTATGTGCTGCACCTCCTCAGTCATGGCAAGCTAGAATGCCACACTCCAACCCTCTGCATTTCTTTCCTCCTTTATAGACCACTACATCCCAGTTTGCAAAACAGGGAATGATCTAGTATTTAAATAAAACTAGTGCTGGATACTGGTGGCTCATGCTCATAATCCTGGCTACTTAGGGGCCAGAGACTTGAGGATAGAAGTGCAAAGCCAGCCTGGACAGGAAAATTGGTAAAACTTTTATCTCCTATTAGCCACCAAAAATCCTGAGTGGAGGTGTGACTCAAGTGGTAGAACATTAGCTTTGAGCACAAAAAGACACACACACACACACACACACACACACACACACAAACACACACACACAGAAAACAAAAAGAATGAAACTTACTCCTACATAGGATAATGCTTTGCACTTCTACATAGCTATAATACTTTGCACACACACACACACACACACACACACACACATGTGGGAGAGGGAGAGGCTAATGGAAAAGGTGAGCGGTGGACATACAGCCATAAAACAGAATGGCTTCAGGGCTCTAAACACCATCATCCCAGCTCACAGATACCCTAGGGTTCCTTTTAAGGGTGGCTAAGAATGGCTCAGAGGTACTTCTGCGCATCTATGAAACACTTTGCCCAGCCAGTGGTTGGCCCTGTGCTAAAGGTCTAGCACCAGGCTGCCAGCAGCTGACTTTGCAGTGGGCTCAGCCTAGGGATTTCTGATTGACTTCTAGGTTCTGAGTTAAGTTGTGTGGAGTACTCAGAACTACAGCTCTGCTCCCTGCCCAAGTCCCAAGTTAGGGAGCCACTAGATACCTACAAGCACTTGCCCTGGGACAGGTTGCTCTCCCACACCGCTTGCTGTCTTTCTCATCACTGTCAGGCCAGGATGAATGTGGATCTCATAGTGTCGAGAAGTTAAGAAATCACACAACTTGGGGATAGGAGGAGGGAGGCTGATTATACCCTCTGTTGCCTCACTTCAGGCTCCTGAAGCCCAAGGTCTTCGATGTTTCTGTAAATCATTACTATGGCCTCTCAGTTACCCCTTCCTAACTAGGCCCAAAAACCTAGTGAGGAACAATCTGGTGTCAGTGAGCTTGCCTACCAGAGGGCCTGGCCCTCTTTGGGGCCTCCTAGCCAAGACTGTTTTGGGGGGATACCTGCGGAGATGGCTGATGTCTTGGGTGGGAAAGGAAGAGGGCTGCCTGATCATCTTTCCTGGGCAGACAAGGACGGGCAAATGGGAAGGAAAGAGCTCCTGGCTGTCCGAGCTCATGTCTGTCACTAGGGATACTTTTAGATTGAGCATCTATCTCAGTCCAGAGCCTCTGTTCCAGAGCAGGGGACCACCGCCTCCCCAATCCTGGCTCATTTTCAGCAAATCTTCAGGGTGGGCTGATCTTTTGGGGTTCAGTCCAGAGATGTGAAGCCTGACTTCACAGCACCGGGTGCTAACCATGACTTTCTTTGGACCTTGGTATTAAGATTCAGGATGTGGAAGGGGTTGTGCTCAGAGGGTGACCATGCTACTAGTTCTCCTCAAAACTGAGTGTCCCTTCCTATACCCCCGCCTAAGTCACCACTGCCCATGGTTCCTGCCTCCATTCTGAGTCTGCTCAGGCTGCTGAGCAGCCATTGTAGAGAGGCCAGGATTTTTACGTGCAGCAGGCCCCGGTGGAGGCCAGAGATGGAGCCTGGGAGGGGGTGGGGCCGGCATACAGACAGCTTCTGTTGGCCTAGGAGGCACAAGAACAGTGTCCAGTGCAAACAAATACTGTTGTTTGCAAATTAACAACCTCAAGCCAGGGAAACAGCGCATCGTTGTTTGGACTGGGTGGTGCTGATGTGGCCTCAACAAACTCCGCCCCCTTGTCCAGCTAGGGTCTTTGTTTGTCCACTGTAGCCTTGGGATGAAGGGAGGGAGGATGGGCTGAAGCCTAGGCCAGAGGCACCTGATCTCCAGATCTGAAGATGCTGTTCTGGCCTCTCAGTTGCAATTCTTCTACCCAAAGATCCTGGGAGGGGTTTCTTAGGGGCTCAGAATCCATGCCCATCCCTGCTAGCCTGGATCTCTGCTGTTTGACCAATCCATGCTTAAAGCACTCCGCAGTGAGGTTGGAACTCTGTGCTACGTCTGGCCAGAATTCCAGATTGTCAGGAAGCCTCAGTGTGGATAAAGAGCTGACTCCAGAGAGGTTAGGTGACTTGCCCAAAGTCACACAGCTGGCAACTAGCTGAACTGACTTTCCTATGCTTTGGGGAAGCTTCCTCTCCCATTTTTTATGGATTCCTCCCAGACCCCAGCCCACCCAGGCAAGCCCAGTCTGAGTTGGGCTGCGCCCTCTTTCACACATATGGTGCTTATCACGCAAGCATCGCAAGCATCGCCTTACAGGGTTTCGCAATAAGCCTTGTGCTCTGGTCACCCCCTTGGTCTTGGAGTTACAGGATGGGGGAGCGAGTCTGCGCTCTTTCCCAACAGGCAGAGCCCACCAAAGCCCAGGACAATGACAGAGGAGGGGCATGAAGGCCCTGAAGGGAAACAAGCTGACCCTGGCTCAGACTTGCTTTCTACTCAACACCAAAAGGCAAGCTCCAGCCTACAAATGAGATTTATAAAACAGGGAGGTGGCCAAATACATTCTAGATTGGTCTTGGAGCCATTTCTGCTCCCAGAGCCAACTGAAATATTCAGAACTGAAGGCCAGTGCTATCTCCCCAGAGGCTGCCGGAGAATAGTTTGCCCTAGAGCTAGCAGTGGCAGGACCAGGCTGAGGAGGCACTGAGCTGGCAGAGGTGTCCTAGAGGTTTGCAGGCCCTCAGGGAACAGGCAGCTGAGTCTTTTCAGGGAGGTCTTCCTTCTAGGATTCATCACTCGCCATTCCGCCAGTTAATCAGTCTAGTCCCCGTGTGTGTGTGTGTGTGTGTGTGTGTGTGTGTGTATGTGTGTCCCGCTTTCCTATAAAGTTAGTATGTTCATTCTGGAACCTGGAATGCATCAGAAAGG
The DNA here is from genome assembly GCF_000151885.1 of Dipodomys ordii. Lineage (NCBI taxonomy): Eukaryota > Metazoa > Chordata > Mammalia > Rodentia > Heteromyidae > Dipodomys > Dipodomys ordii. The sequence continues at coordinate 1,184,052 of NW_012267362.1, read as the reverse complement.
CCGACCCCCAGAAATATGAGCCTTTGTAGTGGCCTCCAAACAGCCTGTAAAGTAGCAGGGGAGAGCAAACAGCCATGGGCTGTTCAGCTAAAAGCAGCAAGCCATGGGTGACCAAACACAATAAACGGGGGCGGGGGGGGGGGTGAGGGAAGGACAGTTTCATCCGCAGGCCTAACATCAGGCAGTGGAATTTTATTTCTGTAAACTCCCCCCCCCATACATACTCACTTTCTCTCTCACACATGTACACACACAGAGTGCCATGCAGATCAGAGTCCCAGCTGGCCACAGAGGACAGGGACAGCCTCCTAGTAAATCAAGGACTCTGGGGAGCCTTGACAGTACTTCAGTTTCAGTCCTGGACACACACTCTGTTGACACCAGCCCTAGGACAGCAACAATATCACACTTTTATTGACTTGACAAGTTGATTCTCAGGGCAAAGGATTGCAAGCACTTCTGATTTCCCAAAAGATGGTTCATGGGCAGGAAAATAAAACCAAAAATCAAGAGCGACTTAGTGTGATAGCCCCACACCAGAGAAAAGGAAAGGATTTTCAACACGACTGACCCGAGAATCCAAAAGCAGATTCTTTAGTCGCTGTTTCTGAGCCTTTGAACTTTCCCCACAGCTAGAATTTCCCCACCAACTCTCATCCATAAGCCTCACCCCTGTTTTGAAACAAGCTTTTACTAGGAAAATGGTCTCTATGTCTGGTCATCTGACTAAGCCCAAGCAAACCTGCCTTCTCAGTTTGCTCAGCTCAGACAGCTCAGGCTAGATCAGCCTGCTCTTTCTTGTTATTAAATAAGTTTTCACTTAACAAACCCTTGCCAATACCCATACCAGGCTTATTTCTGAACAACATCAGTAGAAGACTGAATCATATCTGCGCTCCATCATCCCGAGGGAGAGAACACATATACCCACTTGGATGAACTTAACCTCATTAGGCAATGAGCAAGAATTTTTATCTTTTTAAAAATTTTGTTTGTTTTATTATATTTTTATTTAGAGCTGCTGTAGCTACCAAGTCATCTATAATGAAGAAGTGTGTGTGGGGGGGAGGTAGGTGGTATGGTACTGAGGATTGAACTCAAGACCTCACATAGGCTAGTCCAGAGCTCTACCAACTGAGCCACAACGACAACCCTTTTGTATTTTGCCTTTCAGAAGAGAGGATCTGTTGTTAATTTTGCCTGATCTGGCCTTAGACTGCTAGCCTCCTGCCTCTGCCTCTTGAGTAACTAGGACCATACACATACACCATCACATACCAGCTTGGCTTCTTTTATTTATCAAAGCTAAATTTTATTATGTAAGTGTAAGAAATTCAACATGAACTTAAGATCCATGTATATTAAACAGTTACTTAATGGTGTAAATGAGCAGGTCCATCACCTCACATATTTACTCATTTTTCCTCTGTAACAAGAACATCTTTATTCTGATTGGCAAAAAATCCTGAATACAATATACTATTTATTTATTTAATGAGGTACTGGAGTTTGGACTCAGAGCTTTGTACTTACTTGACTTGCTTTGCTTGCTTGCCTGGAGTTCCACCACCCACTTGAGCTACACTTTCAGCCCAGCTTTTTGGTGTGTGTGTGTGTGTGAGAGAGAGAGAGAGAGAGAGAGAGAGTCTCATGGACTTTTCTTGCCCATTCTGGCTTTGCCTGCTGAGTAGCTAAGATCATAGGCATGAACCACCAGTGTCTGACAAATAGAGTTTTATGAACCAAAAGCTTTTGTGGATTAGAAGGTACTTCACCTTCTTGAAGAATCTAGATCTTGAAAGGATTTAGACAGGTGGAGAAAAAGAATTCCGGATAGAGGAGATCACTCCAGTTAAAGCATGAAGAATGCAGGTCAATACATGGCATAGGTGATACCAAGCTGTGACTTGCCCAGAGCAAGTTAATTCCCAGTGGCTTAGAATGCAGATTCCTTACTTCAGCCATCACAATTCAGTTAAAGCTGACAGATGGGGATGTTGGATCTTCTGATCTAGAGAGTTTCATTAGAGAAAAGATTAGGCTAGAGTAGGTTTGTGTCTTGAAAGAGAAGAGAGGGGAAGTCAAGTCATCAACTGTCCAGATGGCAGAGCTGGAACAGACTTATCTAGTTCCCTTGTTTTCTTTGAAACAGTTCAAGGCTAGCAAGCAAAGTATCTTTTCTGAGGTCTGTGGGAGCTCTTGGCAGAGGTGATGAAATTCAGGCCTCCTGATCCTTGGGCAGTGGATTGGAGCCAGGTGTTCTCAGCTGCTTGACTTTGTACCTGAGCCTGTGTGATCTGGGGTTAGCCATACAGAAGCTAAGGGAGCCTCTGAAGTTCTGTCCAGCTCTGAGTTCACCCTGTGCTTCAGGTCACCTCCTCTCCTCCCAACCCAAACTCCCAGTGGCTCACATGCAAGAAGGTCATTGTGGGGAGAGGGGAGAGATGGGCAGGGATTTTAAGAAGGGAGACATACCCAGGCTCAGTGGGGACTCTAGAGCAGAAAACTAGTCAACTGCCATCTCCATTCTCCTCCTAAAAGAAGCATTTCCTCCCTGACCTGTTCTGAGACCAGCAACCCAGGCTTGAGGGTTCAAGGGATAGGTGGCCTGTTATAATAGGGATTCCCCAAGAGGGAGTCTCCATAGCTAAGTCAAGATAAAGAAGAGACAGAAGCTTCATATTCAGGCACAAACCCAAGACTCAGTCCCTGAGGCTTGCCAGGAGAGAACAGGAACAGAGACCAGGAATCATCTATGGCTACAAGAGCATTGGGAGGTCGTCCGGCATTCTACATCCCTACTTGTGGAGGACTTGGTGCTCATTCCCTGGAGGAAGCTTGCTCTGGTGTTAGGATGAAGAAGAGAACTGAAAAGAAGGCTATGGCTTTCTCTGTATGTAGATTCTGAGGCTTACAACAAGGGAAGGTAGGAGAAACATTCCAAGCCGAACATGTGGTGGCAAAAGAGGTACAGAGAAGGACATCCCGTCTACAGAAGTGTGTGCTTTCAGGATAAAGGAGCTATCCAAGAAAGGCCTGAGAAGGAACACAGGTGAGTTTAGATATGCCTAGATACCCCCATTAGACCCAGAACTTCCCGAAGTGGTACCCCTCCCCCTTCTTCTTCATTATACACCCTGGTTCTGAAGGCTACATGTAAAGCTATGACCTTTCTCTCATGAAACTGGCTTTCTCTCTCTTTCTACTTTAAGTCAGGAGCCTTTAGCTACTTGTAGAATTGGGCAGAGGTGGAGAAAGGGGTAGGGGAAGCACTGTCTTTGCCCTTGGAGTGCCATCAGAACAAAGGTAGAAAGATCTAGAACCACACTGATGAACTAATGTTCCTCCTCGGAGGCCACTGCTGACGTCTTGTTTTCCAGTGCCTGCCGTTACTTCTCAGAGCTCCCCCTTTCTGGGGCAGCTGACTGTTGCTCAAGTTTTGCTTCTTTAAATGTTACTCCTTTGGTTTCCGGCCTCCGCACCTTCAAGTTTTCCTTTTACAGCTCTAGTTCCCCTTTACTCATTTCCTGTTTATTTACTTCTCTTCCTACACCCCTTAAACCAGGTGTCTCCCCAAGTTCTCACTGTCATTTCTCCTTAGACATCATCAGGCTCTCTCTCTGAAGACTCTCATGACTCACCCAGTTGTGATGATGGTCACTTGCTTCTGATGACTTCCAAATTTGATCCCTTTAGCCAGGATCAGCCTTTCCATTCTAGGCCCTCATGAACAAAAATCTGCTGAATATGTGACCCAGACATCTTCCCCAATTACCAAATATAACACATCTGTTGGTCTTCATGAGACTTGGAGGAGCCATGCTGAAGGCCACCCTTCAGTAGCTAGGCCTGCAGACAAAGCTGCTCTGTTGCTGTATTCTCATTTTGTTCACCAGCACCAGGCCCATCATTACGACCACCACCCCTCCCCACGCCCCCCAGCCTGGAGACTGCCTCTGGCTCTGCCTTCTGCTCTCCCCTATGGACAGGCAGTATCCCTATCACCCTAGCAAGGGACTGAGTTACTGGTATTGGACCTAGAGAATTGAGACACCCCACTCAGGGACAGAGCAGTGTGATTCTAAATCCACCTGAAAAGCATTCATTTCTGAGAATGCTCTGTGCTAGTGTTCACAAGAAGATAATAGGCATCCTCCAAGGCTACAGGGGAAGAAGAAAAATCCAGATCACCCATTCATCCTTGCCATGTGAATTGAACTCCTTGCTTGTGCCAGGACTATGTCAGGGGACTTCGGATAGAATGCAGAAGACAGACAAGTTCCTTCTTTCGTGGAGTTCATAGTCTCACAGAGGTCATTAGAGGTGACGAGTGCTTCCAGAAGAAAGAACAGGGTTGATGAAGGAGCACAGGACAGCTGCTAAGACCTAAAGAATAATCAGAAGCGAAGAGGAAAAGAAGAGGAGATGACAGAAGATGTGGAAAGGCCCAAAGCTAGAGAAGATAGACCAGAGAGAGGGGCAAGCAAAGGCTATCAGGTAAGACCTCAGGTCTTGACATAAGCCATGGAGAGCCATGATAAAGTATAAATTTAAATTAATTTGGAGCTGGGTGCTGGTGGCTCACACCTATGATCCAAGATACTCAGGAGGCTATGATCTGAGAATAGCAGTTTGAAGCCAGCCCAGGCAGGAAAGGCCATGAGACTCTGTTTGTTTGTTTGTTTGTTTGTTTTTGGAGGGGGTCCAGTCGTGGGGCCTGAACTCTGGGCCTGGGCACTGTCCCTCAGCTCTTCGGCTCAAGGCGAACGCTCTACCACTTGAACCACAGCGCCACTTCCGGCTTTTTTCTTTTTGCTTATGTGGTGCTGAGGAATCGAACCCAGGGCCTCAGGCATGCAAGGCAAGCACTCTACCACTGAGCCACCTTCCCAGCCCACCATGAGACTCTTATCTCCAATTAACCACCAGAAAATCAGAAGTAGAGCTGTGGCTCAAAGTGGCAGAAAACTAGTCTTGAGCAAAAAAGTGACAGTGACAGTGCCCAGGCCCTGAATTCAAGCCCCAAAACTGGCAAAATAAATACTTGAATAAATAAATAAATGAAATAATTTGGGTGCCATGTGTCAATCACATATTAAGCACCAGCAATGACATTGTGATAGCTATGAGATGACCATGACTAGAGTAACAGATATTGCTGGAAAGAAGTGATCACAGATAAGGGGTATGTGTGTGTGTGTGTGTGTGTGTGTGTGTGTGTGTGTGTGTGTGTGCACGTGTGTGCACGCACACACACATCCAGTACTGGGGCTTGAACTCAGGGTATAAGTGCTGTCCCTGGGCTTTTTTGCTCAAGGCTAGCACTCTACCAGTTGAGCCATAGCTCCACTTTGGGCTTTTTAGCGATTAATTGAAGACTCTCATGGACTTTCTAGCTCTGTATAGGTTTGAACCATGATCCTCACATCTCAGTCTTCTGAGTAGCTAGGATTATAGTCATAACCTGCCCTCCCCACCACTATGTCCCCAGCGCCTGACTATGTTTAGCACTTTTTAGGAGGATTCAGGACCTAAAATAGAACAAGCTTGCTTTATTCAGTTGAACAATCCAGTGGCTGGTGCCGTTTATCCTGTGGAAGTTCAGTTATGGATATATTGTGTGGAATGGTCTCTACAGGATCTCAGGTAGAGAGGCAAGTCATGTACATTTTTCAGATCAAATAAGGATGACCATTTAAGTCTGAATTTTGGATAAATAGCAATTTTTTTAGTATAAATCTGTCCTGAATATTTACAACAGAGTACAGTTATTCTAAAAAGAAAAGTTATTCATTGTTTATTTGAATTTCAAATTGAATCAGTCATAGTGTGCAAAATCTGATGGTTCTGCAAGCAATGGACCTGAAGTCCAAGAGAGAGCTTTTTTTTTTTTTTGGCCATTATGGGACTTGAACTCTGGGCCTGGGCACTGTCCAGGAGCTCTTCAGCTCAAGGCGAGCACTCTACCACTTGAGCCACAGTGACACTTCCAGTTTTCTGGTGATTAATTGGAAATAAAAGTCTTACAGACTTTCCTGCCAGGGCTGGCTTTGAACCACGATCCTCAGATTTCAACCTCCTGAGTAGCTAGGACTATAGGCATGAGTCATCAGTGCCCAGCTGCAAGAGAGAGCTTTAGACAAAGGTATTAAATGCCAACATGGAGCAACCCTTGAAATGTCAGAAATGTTGGGTGGCCTAGGGTCAACTTATTGAAGAGACCTGGTTGAGGACAACATCTCATTAGCTCCAGCATTTAGGGTTTAAGAAAGAAAAACAGGAAAGCTAAGAGGAGCAGAAAGAAGAAGTGACCGCAGTGGAAAATTCATACACGCAAGAGCTAAACATGTTCACTGAATGTATAGAGTGCGTTATTAGTGGTCTTGGTGACCACAGTTTGTTTATATTGTGTGTTGGAGAAAAAAAGCAGATGACAGTGAGTTGTAGGACAAATGGTGGGTGTGAGATATTTTCCTAGGAAAGGGAAGAGGGTTGTGGGAGGAAGAAGTAGAAACAAGGGGAAGTTTGACTTACCACTAGAAATGTGTACTGGTCTAAATGTTGATGGGGAGATGTGGAGAGAGAGGGAGACGTTGAAGAGGAAGGAAAAGAGAGGCCAGACAAAGTCCTGAGACAGAAACAAGGGTGGGTGGCAGAAGATAAGGGGCATGGTCAGATAGGACACATATCTTCCGTTAAACCTGGAAGCCAAGTACAGAGGGAGGGTACAGGCAGGTCAGTAGGGGGAACAGCAGGATATTGAAAGAGTCTCAGCCTCCAGCTTCCATTTTATTGTTTTCATTTAATCATTCTATGGCATTTATTTTGTGGTCCAAGGATTACACTCAGGAAGAATGTTATCACCACTGAGAATTCAGCTGTTGAACATTTGAGGACAGAGCCAGAGTTTTCACAGTTGACTGTACAAGTAGTTGAACAGATATGTCAGTGCCAAGGCTCCAGCAAAGCTTGGTGACCACGGAGCTGGTCCAGGCAGCTTGCTAGTGTGCCCTTCACCGGCAGACATCACCTACCATGAAGATATAGTCCAGAGGGAAAGGAGAACTGGAACATCCACCATTGGGATCTTGCCAGGGAGGGACAAAGGAGCATTGATATTAGTGGAGAGAATACATAAAACTCTGAGTGATGAGAAAGGACAGTGAGAAAAGAAAGGGACTGCTAGGTAGGGGAAAAGCACATGGTGAGAAGATGATGGTGAGTAGAGAAGCTGAGGATTTAGAAAGGTGTCAGAATTAGTCATTTCTGAGCTGTAGTTCTGAGTACTAAGTGTAGGGAGTGGTGATGGGAGCCGGTGGCAAACACACACCGGAACTGAGACAAGGACATTAGAGTATCTATGAAGCTATCAGGTAGGAACACAGACGTCATCACTGATGGTGGCAGGGCCTCCCTGGGGAGGCCCCGCCTCCTCATATCCCCGCCCTCATGGCAGCACACCTCCATTGGTCAGCCCAGGGGTTGCTACGTTGGTAGGTGGGAGGTGGTCAGTTGTTCCCATAGAAGAAAGAAATTGTATCACTTGGGTGAGTTATATCCCTTTGAATTCCTTTGAGTCCTTGTAGGTAATGGACAGCCATAGTTTATTATCAAGATGTTTTGGGACAGAGAAGATCCTAAGATTCTTCTCTTCCCACCATGCCTCATCATCTTCCCCCACGTCAAAGCCTTCCCTTCTGTGTTGCTCAGCCACTCTGATTAGACAACTGGATCTCACTTCTCATCTTTAATTTGTCACTAATTCTAACTCTGTCTTTCCAGGTCTTCTGTTCTGCTCTGATTCATATCTTTGTCATCTGTCTCCTAACATTACAATTACTTTCTAACTGGTGATTCCCTCTGCTTAACTTTCTCCTGCTTCCCCTTCTCAAGAGTCAGAGACCAAAGTAAGGACTTCTAACAAATCCATCACACAGCCAGCAGGGTAATCTACCAATGGTCAGCTTCCACAACTCCCATCCTTACAATTTGTCAGAATATCTCTGTGTCCTCAGCACAAAGACCAGACTCTGGCATGGAACCAAGACTCATGGTGACCTGGTTTTGTGCTTCTTGCTCCCCACATCTTGTGCTCCTCCCTCAAAGGCACCATATTAATTGTATAAGGGTGGTTTCATTATGATATTTTCAAACATGTAAACCATGGATCCTGGTCAGCCTGACTCTGTTGTCCTCTCCCTATCAAGGTATCATTTCCCCAGTTCTTCCCGTAAGTCATGCACTTTCTGGGCTCTGGGTCTTTATCTCTGCTGTGCCTCCAGCAATAGTGCCCTTCTTTTATTTGTTTGTCAGACAGGATCTGGGCATCTTTCTGCCTTTCCTGATCTTCACTGGTCAGAATTAACCATCCCTTCCTCTACAATCAAGCATCACGATGTAGCATGAGTTTCAGTTAGCTATAACACTTTTTCTGCAGATGTGTTCAGTGATGTGACACCAAGGATACAGACAAGGCCAGCCGCGCCATCAAGGTGCTCCAGTTCTGCTTGTGGGTGTGGGGAACAGCAGGATGGCAGACAATGATAAAGTCAGAGGTGTACACTGTGATGAATAAAAGACATCTGACCAAACGGGTCAGAGAAGAACTTTCTGGAGAAGGAAGGTGGCATTTAAGCTGAGGCTGGAAGAAGTGCCGGCCTGGCTTTTCAGGTAATTGTCTCTCCCCACTACAGTCTAAGTTCCTTGAGCTCACAGACATGTTTTATTTACTGAGTCCTCACACCCCAGCCTAACACTTGGCATGTCATAGACGCACAGCATGCCACAGTCCGAATGGGCCTGGGGGCTCTTGAAAGACAAATGTGTCATCCTCATTCTGTTGATTTTCTTCCTTCCAATGCTTTGTTCTGAGGTCTGGCAGAGACCACGCTTGCTGAGATGAATTAGGACAGTGTTCCTCAGAAGCAGTAGGTGCTCTGGGGACCCATGAGTAAATGGTTGGCCTAGGATATGTCTCAGACCAGACAAGAGCTCAAGATTTCATGCGGCTGCTGCTGAAACCCCAGACACCCATGGGTGTATGCTCATCCTGCCAGACTTTTCAGCCTGCTACTGACCAAGACCTCCCAACCTAGCTATGTTGTTACTTGGTCCAGGGCTAGGGACAGAGGCAGGGTCAGCCACTCCTCTGGAGTTCTGGAGTGATTCACAGTGACAGGCAGCAGGACAGGCCCCCTAAAGACGCACAGCCCCATCTCATCAGAGCATCTCTCCTTCCTGCCCGGAGACTGGGACCTTCTGGGCTTTGGCAGCTATGGCTTTAGGCCAAGTGGCACCAGCCATCATCCAGTTACTACCTTAAAGAAGGTCCGAGGGAGCTCCATCAAGTTGGATAGATGAAAGAGGGGGTGTCTAGGGGACCTTCCTCACTCCTCATTTCACCCCATTTATGTGAGTTTTCATTTGGGGGAAGGGATGTTGATAAGGGTATGGTAAAAGCTGGACTGTGTTCTGAATACCAAAGCTGAGGAAAATCCCACAGGCCTGCAAACTTCCTACCAGGAAGTGGGGAATTCCCAGCAGCTTGGGCAGAAGGTTCTGAATGGTCAGGGCTTCATTAGCAAGGGCCCTCCCCTCCAGAGGCAAGTCTCTGCAAGTCCCCTGCAAGTAGAAGCAGACTATTGGGGCATAAGGTACTCTAGTTCTATGGTCTTATGACTGGCCAGGTACTTTTCAGGCCTTAACAAGTGAGCTCAGGCAAATTCCCTAACCCTACCCAAGCATCTGGCTCCTCTCCCTGGCTCAACAGTCTTCCTCTTCCCCTCCCAACCCTCTTCCATTGCACTTTATTTCCTTTACAGTCCTCTTGATTTCCCACTTGCACTAGTGTAAAGTGGAGGGGTAGGGGGATGTGTTCCACTCTGAGGGGTATCCCCAGAGTGCTAGAGGAAAGGGCCAACAGCACTTGGACTATGTTCCTGCTGTGGCTATGGCTACGTCTAGTTGCCACTGGCTCTGTCTTGGGACAAATTTCTAAACTACTCCAACACAGGCTTGTGCCTCTGTATACCTGGGTCGGCTCTATCCATAGCTGCTGTCTGTCATTAAGATCAGTATTCTTGTATTCAAACATCCACTCGGGGCTGGGCATAGTGATTTATACCTATCACCCCAGTTATAAGGGAGGAGAGGCAGGAGAATCTCAGTCTCAAACTGGCCAGGGTAATAGCATGGTCCTATTCTATCTGAAAAATAGATTAAAGCCAAAAGGGCTGTGAAGTGGCTCAAGTGGTAGAGCATGAAGTTTTGAATTCAAACGCCAATCACCATGCAAGCAAACAAAAACATTATTTTGGGCACTGTTCTACCTACTGAGGGTATAGCAGTGAACAAAAACAGACAAAAGATTCTATCCTATGAAAAAAATGGAACTAGGCAATTTGAAGGGATAGGTGGGGTTGGGAGAGAAAGGGAGAATGATAGAAGTTGTGACATTGTTCAAGTTGCATTGTACTCATAAGCTGTTACGTTGGATTGAAACTCTTTTGTACTGCTACTTAAAAATAATTGGTTTTTAAAGACTCTGTCCTCTAGAGCCTATCTTTTAGTGAGGGAAGAGGAACAAGAAACAAAGATGCACATATACATATACATACATATGCATATTACATAATAACTATAATTTTTGGTATGGAGAGAAATGAAACAGAAGGACGAGAGAGTCCTTTCTTAGGACATTTGGGCAAAGTTTCTTAGAGGAGGTGACATTTAAACAGAGTCCTAAACACGGTGAGAGATAGGACGGATGACCATCTGGCAAGAGCCTTCCCATGTAGGGAGATGCCCAGAGGCAGACTAGGCTCTAGGACCAGCAAGGCCCAAGAGGCAGTGAGCAGAGGCAAGGGGAGGAAAATGAGGTCACAGAAGACATGACAAGGTCCCCTAGGGCCTTGTTTATCACAGGGTATGTGGGCTGTATGCTGAGTTGTGACTATGAGCAGGGCTGTGACATGATCTGATATCTGCTTTTCGGAAAGATTACTATGTGGAAAACTCTCTGCCAAAGTGGAGCCGGGGCAGCAATGAGGAAGCACGTGGTCATTATTTGTTGCAACCTATTTTTCTCACATTACCATCCCAGAGCCTGGCTCATGGCTCTAGCTGCACCTCCACCTCATCCCGTCCCTGGGTTTACTCACCTCTGAGTCTAGACCCTCTCCTTTCTTCCAGGAAGCTGCCCCTAGGGACTGCTCCAAAGGACGCTTTCAGACTGGAGCTCTCTGAGACATGTGATGCTCTCTGCCCCCTCATTCCATTGGAATCTCCACTTCCCCATACTACCTTGACTCCCACAAAAAAATGTAAACACCTGCCCAAGGTGCAAGGCCAAGGGCTATTGTCTGATCATTTCTCCTCGTGGTACAGTTCCCAGGTTCTGCCCTAGGCACCTTCTTCTCTTACTCTTTGTTTTTGTTGTCATTTCTTTCTCTTATCCCCTGACACAGTGAAGTTTCCCTGGTCCAGTCAAGTTGCATTCCATCATCAGTGTTGACAGAGTGTTCACTTTGGACATTCCCCAGGCACCTGCTACATTGAAGGTAAACAGACTAAACTCGAGTACTGTAAACAGACTAAACTCTTGCCCTGAGGGAGGTTACAGTCAGTATGAGAAACAGAAAAACACATGAACAACTTTATGAGATAATGTTGAGGAGTAATAAATGCTATAATAAAAAGTAAAGTAGGCCTGACTTAAGAGTCAGAAAGCTTGGCAGATCTGAGTGGCTTACTAGGACAAAAGCACGAGATACTCTCTGAAAAACAAACTAAAAGTGAAGGACTGGGGTTTGTCTTGAGAAATTCAAGGGCCTGAGCTCAATACTCAGTACTACAGAAGAAGGAAGAGGAGGAGGAGGGAAAAGAGAGAGACAAAGGAAGAAGGGAAGGAAGAAAGAAAAAAGAGAGAAAGAAAGAAGGAAAAAAGGAAGGAAGGAAGGAAATAAAAAGAGGGCAAGTGGTAGGATGAAGTGACCAACTCTAATTAGAAAGTAAATTTTCAAATGCACTAACCAGGTGACTGTCAGGGACAGAAAGGGATCTTTTTAGGTAGAGGCAAGGACAAGGCCAGGGCAACAGCTGAAGTGGGAAAGGAGCTTTCCAGGAGGCCAAAAAGACTGGAGTGTGAACCATAGATGAGGTCACTTCATCTATGTATAATTCAAGATGCCCCTTAGCCTCACAACCAAATGTGTAATATCACTGTCTCTGCTACTGATTCCTCTGGTGTCACCACAGTCCTAGTGGATCTACAACTTAACCCATTCTTTTTCTTCCTGAACCTGTGTCCCTTTCTGTCCTCTAAACTATTGCCCAAGCTGGTAAGCTATGTATGGCCACAGCTCATTTCTTCTGGCTCTGCTGGTTACCCCATAGGCCCTAGTAACCATATGCCTATCTATGCCCCTTAAAGTCTTTCTCAAATCTCTGCTCTTTCTGGGTTAGGATCTCATCCCCATCCTGAGGACTATGGCCAGGGTCTCTTAAATAGCTTTACTCTCGTATCTCCCTGGTTGGAAAGATGATCATTTGTAGAGAAAAACTAACAAGACAGCAAGAGAGATCTGGGTGCAGCAAGCCTCGACAGGGAGGCTTTGTGAAAAAGAAATCTCACCCTTTCCAGTTCAGTGGCCACCATTTATCCCACCAGCACAGACCTCTCTCGGGTTCTAGTCTTGGGAGCTCAAAGTGAATACATCAAAGTTTGCATTCACCATCTTCCTACCCCAGGACCTGATGCTCTCAGTAAATGTCCTGCTTAATCAGCAATCTAGGAGTCTTGCTTCCCATTCTCCATTCCATGCCTCAGCTATCCCTAGTCTTCTCTGTTGGCAAGTTCCCTGGGCCTTTCCTCTTTATCTCAACTTCTCAGCCATTGCTTGGCTCATGTCCAGAATCAAGTGCTTGGATCTGCCCAGATCTTGGAAAACACCTCCTATAGGGCTCCCGGTCCAAAATTCATCCTCTGCCAATCTGTCGCCTACACTTTAGTTCCTCTGGACTTCCCAGGGTATAAATCTTGCTCATTAGGCTTCTCATGGCTCTTAGGGTACTGTTTTCACTCTGCAGGGCTGCTGGGTAAACCCAATATCTTCTCATCAGCATCCCTCCCCCATCCTCTACTCTACTCTAATTTAATTTCAGTTCCTAGAGTGCATAATGAATTGTTTCAGTCTTTCTACTTTCTGTTTCCTCTTGCCAAATATACTTCATTCCTTCTTCCTGCCATGTTTTTCTTGCTTACCCTAGTCTTACCTATGCCTCAAGAAACCAACAGATCTTCTCCTCCAGCTACTTTCGCTGATCTTCCTCAAGGTTAAGCAAGGTGTACTTCTTATTGTGGTGTCTTGAGTTCCCTGGCTACATTGCAAGTGTCTGTGAATGTGTCTGTACCTCTCAGGCCTGGCAGGTCCAAGAGTGCTTGCCTTGCTCATTGTAGGCAGGAACTTCAGCACATCAGGCTTGGGATATTTGGGTGTTGCATAAGAATAAGGATACCAATTCAAAAGGAATTCAGCAAGACAAAATTTACTTCAGCAGAAGGGTGCACCATCAAGCCAAAACTCCTATAAGGAAGCACACAGAGCAGCAGGCTGCTCCCATATAATCCCTAATGCAGCAGGCCCTGCCTCTCTGCTCAGATTGACCAAATTCAGATTCACAATCTGCAAAAGGATGTGACTTAGTTAACAGGATATTGTGAACATTTAAGGAGCTTGTAATAAAATGTCTTGAAGTGCAGCAGGAAAAGGATGTAACTACAAAGTAAGTAACAAGGGCCAAGCCAACTGTTTTCTGACAAACAATTTTCTTAAGATTAACAGAAGGAAGCAATCTACTTTGTAAAAAAGAGGCTTTTCTCACATTGACTGTATTGACAACAGTTTTGTGTGTGTGTGTGTGTGTGTGTGTGTGTGTGTGTGTACACTAGGGCTTGACCACAGGGCCTGGGCACTGTTTCTTAACTTTTTTGCTCAAGGGTAGCACTCTACCGTTTGAGCCATACCTCCATATCTGGCTTTTTGGTGGTTAATTGGAGGTAAATCCCAACAGACTTTTCTGCCCAGGATGGCTTTGAACCACAATCCTCAGACCTTAGTCTCCTGAGTAGCTAAGGTTGCAGGCATAAGCCACAGCCTTGGGCATGTTCTTTTAAGACAGAATCTCACTATATAACTTAGGCTGCCCTTAAACTCCCATATAGTTCAGGCTGGCCTCAAATTCTTGATCTTCCTTCCACACAGTGGGAATACAGATGTGCACTGCTACATTCAATTAATAACAATTTTTCAAATGTATGCCTAACTGTTGTGAGAGGGGGAAAAAGGTTTAAAGCCTGGCAGCACCTTGAATGGCAGAATCATTCTTGTGGCTAAGGCACACATGTGGAGATGGCCATGTGTACTATGTTGTGGTCAGAGCACCAAATCAGAGGCCATGAGGACAACAAAAGGTTGGAGCTAAGCCAAGGCATTTGAACTTGCGGTTATACATTAGAGATGTGACGTTGGGCAGAGCCATGCTTAAGGACATCAGTTTGGTGTGGTCTGCAGGCTGAACTGTAGGAAATGATGGGAAAGAGGAGGAATTGGAGATCATCCCCCTCTGGGGGGGTGTCAACATCTGAGCTCCACCATCAGTAAGAAGACCCTCATTCAGAACAGAGAGCCTCTGGCAGCCATGGGCATAGAAGGCAAGCTCCCCAAACCAGCACTTCCTCCTCCGCTTTGCAGAGGCGGGTTGCCCTTCCTGGTGACTCACTCCAGAGGGGTCACCCCACAGAATGTCATTGTTGACAGGAAGAGGGGTCAGACTTTCCTCCTCCCCAGCCTGGCTTCCTGGGTACCAAGGCAGCATACAATACAATGAAGAATGAGGAGATGAACTCCTGGACACCATGCCCACTCCAGTCCAATCCGTGCCACCCACCTACCTTCTGGGAACCCAATGGGAACCCACAGAACCACTTGACAGCTCATTTGATGTGGGTGAATAGGGCAGCCCTGAGAACCTCTCCCAGATAGCTAAGGATGCCTAGGGAATCATGTTAAAGAAATGAAAATTAAAGGAGGGGAAAATGGACAGACCTTCCAGAAGGATATAAGCTAGAACCCAGGCCCAGGTCAGGAAATCTGTCACTTTTGTGTGACAGTCACAGGTTCCCCATATATATCTAGTAAATTATATATGTATACATACACATATGCATCTATATAATTTTCTTCATCCATTCATCAGTTGTAGTGCATCTGGGCTGTTTCCTAGGTTGACTACTGTGACTAGCTGCAACATAGGTGGACATGGCTGAACATAGGTGTGCAGGTACCTCTATTATATCCTGGATTACATTTCTTCACATAAATGCCCAGAGTGGTGTCATTGGAGTGTATGCTAAGTCTATTTATTTAGTTTTGGTGGAATCTCCACACTGATTTCCATAATAGTTGCATTAGTTTACATTCCTGCCAACAATGTATGAGTTCCTTTTCCCCTGCATCCTCACTAGTATTTGTCATTGCTTAAGTTCTTGAAAATAGCCATTCTGACTAAAGTGATATGACTCCCAATGTGGTTTTAATTTCCATATCTCTCATGGCCAGGGATGTTGAGCAATTTCTTCATGAGTTTATTTGCTACTCGTACATCTTTTGAGAAGTACATGGCATGGACTGGAAGTACAAGACATTAAGATCATTTGCTCTTTTATTAATTGGGTTGTTGATTCTTTTGATAGTTATATTTTGGAGCTCCCTATAGATTCTGGTTATTATCCTTTGTCAGATGGGTAGCTGGCAAGCCTGGGACTTGCCAGAGATGGATGTGAGGAACAGAAATGGTATCACACTTGGGCTAAGAAGGGCTTTGATTCAGTGAGTGTAGGGATAGAGAGGTGAAGTAGTTGCTGGGCTGAGAGCCAGGATATTAAGGAAAGGGAGAAACACCGAGGATCAAGAGAAGAGAAGCATTCTTTTTTTTATAGCTACCTCAGTACCCTGAGGTACAGGATCCCAAAGAACTGGAATTGCTCAATCCTTGCTTTCCCCCAGCCCCCTTTGCTCTCTTGGCTTCCTCTTTTTTTTTTTTTCAAACTCCACTGTTGCTGCTGGGTTGGGCTATGGGCTGATTTAGCCAAAACTGGTTTGTCTCTGCCTGGAATTCTCTTCTGAAAAGCCACGGAGTTGGCTTCTTCTCATCAAGCTGGTCTTTGCTTATACATCACACATTCTAAAAAGCCCTCCATTTTGAGAGAGTTCTCCTAGATGTTATTTCCAGGTAACACCTACCACTCCCTAGCACTTTCTCTAGTCATTCTTTGTTTGTTTTTGTCTCTCCAAATGGATTAGATGAGCCACAAGAGCAGGGACCTGCCTGGTGCAGGGTGATAGCTCATAGCTAGAATCCCAGCCCTTAAGGGGCAGAGGTAGGAAGATCAAGAATTTGAGGCCAGTTTGAGCTGCACTCCACAGATAGAGAGGGAGAAAGAGAGACTTTGCATGTGTGCTATTGGCAGCTGTACCCTCAACAAGCAGAACAGTGCCGTGTACAGAGTAGGTACTCACTCACTTAGTTTATTTGTGAATGAGTAATAATTTCGAACAATTGTTGAGAGCTCACCACATGCCAAGGACTTTTCTCATGCATAAACAAAAGGATCAGCAAACTACGGGCTTCCAGACCAATCTGGCTTCCCCACTCATTTTTGTAAATAAATATTATTGGAACACACACCCAGACGTGCATATGCTGTCTACAGCTGCTTTTCATGATACAATGGCAGAGTTGAGTAGCTGTGACAAGGAAAGCATGGCCAACAAAATAAAAATGTTTACTGCCTGGTCTTTGGGAAAAAGAAAAAAAAAACCTGCATGAAATCATTCAGTTGCCACCAAGGCTGAGGACAGAGCTGTTTTTTGACACTGCTTTACCAAGAAAGCTCAGAGAGACTCAGTGAACTCATCTCAGGTGACATAGCTGAAAAAGGAGAGGCTGGATTTGAACCCAGATTGTTTTGGTCCAGGCAATTCTTGCTCCTGGCAATTCTTGCCCCTAGCTAGCTACTATGTCCCATGACTTCTAGGAGTGAAGCGGGAAAGAAAAAAAGGAAAGAAAAGGGTTTGGGCTTGTCATAAGCATCATCATGAGAATAGCATGTGGAAAAAGAAAAGAATATAGAAAATAAAGAAACTAGAAGCAGCTGGGAAGCAGCAGCGAGCCCTTAGGACTCAAGCCATTGTTTCTCTGTGTTTCTCAGTATGCTTATCTATTCAAGACAATCTCACTATGTATCACAGGCTGGCCTCAAATTCTCCACCCTTTTGCTGCCCCAGCATCTTCTGTCTTGGGATTACAAACATGTGCCACAATGCCATTTCATTTTAGGCCAGCCTGGGTTTTTTTTAGGCTTGGACTGAAACCCAGGTTTTTCTAATTCTATTTCCTAGAGTACCATCTCTAAGCTTCCTCCAATCCAAAGATGGAGTGACCAGTGCTCTCCACTTGGGACTTGGAGTACCAGTGTTTTTTGTAATCATTTAAGGCCTGCTAAGACCTGTCTAGACAAAAATCAAGGAACCATTCATCTCTAATTTATTCTTCTGGGGAAAAAAGTTGTTTTTGTAGGTACATTGTTCCCCCCATCACCACCAAAAATGCTCTGGCTTTTTGGAGCTCTACTGTCTGAATATGTTTGAGAATTTCCTATTCCTCTGATATTGAAATGCAGATTGTTGAGCATGCCTTGGGATACTGAGGTATCACACAGAAATAGGGCCACCAACTGGAAAGGAACTCTAAAGCAAAGTTTATTTTTGCAGAAGGGTGTGCCCTTGCCTTTAAACAAGCACATAGAGCTGGCATGCTGCCCCCTTTTAATACTTAACCCAGCAGGCCCCACCCCTCTGCTCAGATTGGCCGAGCTCAGTTTACAATCTGAAAAAAATGGCTTAATTAACAGGAGTAGGATGTAATGAAAACTTGAAGATCTTTTAATAAGATGTCCTAATTCAACAGTAGCAGGGAAAGGATGTAACTGAAATTTAATCAACTCTAGCCAGGCCATTTGGTCAAAGCAGGAACTTTTCAGAAAAACAATTCAGGCTATTGACAGGAAACAACCCACCTCAACGAAATGATAACTTTTCTCACAGAATGCCATTCAACTCAGAGGGTAAAGATACCAAGGAGTCTATCTTTTCCAATTCACAGATAAAATGGTAGACTTGGGAATCACAGCTCCATACAAAAGGCCTTCTAGAAACCCTAGAATTTTCTTTTTGCTAATAAGAAATACAAAAGAAGATTAGTTCGATGAGTGTGTGGTAAGTTGGAAGGGAAGCTGAGCTGAGCTGAGGGAGAAAGCTGCATCCAGGTAGAACAGGCCTGGTCTTCTGGAGCATGTTCTGGAAAGTGTATGCCTATGGAGAAGTGCCTGTCTCTGAGCCCTTAGCCCTTCTGTTTTTGGAAGCTACTTTAAGGTTTCCTGAGCATTTTCACCTTTGTCATCATACTTTCTCACGTCAAGGACCGGAGAGAGGATTTACTTCTATCCCTTTAGAGAGCTTATACAATTTGGTCAAAGTGATACCATTAGGGGCATCAAATAGATAACTGCCTTCTTCCCTTTGGCCTGATTCCTTGATCTTTAGAGCAACTTTCTGAGGATTGTCTGGAAACCTAAGGAACTGGGTGATGACTTAGGTATTTCAGTTCAATTTGTGCATCTTATTCTCTGCTGTATTCCAGTGTCCAAAAACTGACCCAGAACAGGTCCTCACTGTTTGTGCAGTGACTGAAGCACACCATGTTTCTGCCCTTGACTTGTTCTCAGTCTGGTGGAGGTAGGAACGGGAGGGCAAGTAGAAACCTAAAATCAGCTAGACTATGAAGAGGGCCAGGAGAGGTCAATAAAATGTCACCGGGGCTCCCCTTTCCTGAGACACCCTGCCCTTCTTCCCTCTTCTCTCTTTGGTTGGCTCACCCAGCACCTCCCCCAGAAGCTCCTCTTTACCCCTGCCCCCCACTCTTTGGAGTCTCCCATAGCAGTGTGGGCTTCCTTCCTGGTTGTTCTTAACTTTAGGGGTATAGTAATCAGCTGCTTTCTTGCCCATCCCCGTTAGACTTTTATTTGGGAGATGCCAAGTGACTAACCTTGAGTAACCTTGACTACACATTCAGTAAAGAGTTACCCAGTAGACAGGTTTCCAATGCATGTGGGGCCTAGGGGTGTATAATGGAAAATGAGAGCTCAGCAGATGATGGAAACTCAGCTGAGGAGGACTCTGACATCAGATAGGCATGCCAGTGTTGATGTTGTAAGGCCTCAGTACGGCTGGCAGTGTACTCCAATGGCATTGCTCTGCCACATGAGGACTAGAGTAGAGCAGGAGAGACAAAGAGGGAAGAAGGTTGAGGGTTGCCTGAGCATCACTATGTATGTTCCAGGCTCTAGAGTCTAGGGGAGCCTGGACAAGTCCCCAGGTTATGCTTATACCTGGATTCACTGAGTGTGTACTCTAACCCAAAGCTTTGACATCTTGCCAGAATTCATGACCTCATCCTGTGACAAGCATGTGACCCAACAGCCAGATTGAAACTGACCACAATGAGATGAAAAGGAACTCAGTTTAGAGGGATGGGAAAAGATCATCTCCAGAGTTTGGGGAATGACCTGGGATTGTGAAATCCATTCATTCACTCACTCAATCAACCAATAATCCTTTATTGAACACCAAGTATATATAAGTTTTGTGGGAAATAAAAGTTGCCGAATAGTTTAGTAGGAAGAAAATAAATGTATACACAAAAGGTGATGTAAACACAAAGAAAAGCAGAGATCAGAACACCGTGGGGTTAGAAGGAGGGAGATAATATTCCTCTTGGGAGAATGAGAAGACTTCTTAAGAAGAGAGCATTAAAACAGCTTTTTAAAAAAGCACAATTCCAAAATGACATTGAGATTCTCACCCCAGTGAGAATGACTATCATCAAGAAAACAACAAATGCTAGCAACGATAAGGTAGATGACAGGGGAGGAAGATGGGAAGGGAGGAACTCTTAAATACTGTGGGTGGGGAGGGGATGAAAATTATTGCAGCAACTATTGCAATCAGTATGGAGGTTCCTAAAAAAAACTGAAAAGAGAACTATAGTATGATCTGGCTATTATACCATTCACTCCTGGTGAATGGTGTTGGTGCTGGTGCTAGTGCTTCAACTCAGGGCCTGGACACTGTCTCTGAGAATTTGTACTTAAAGCTTGCACTCTACCACTTGAGCCACAGCTCCACTTTTGGCTTGTTGGTGGTCAATTGGAGATAAAAATCTTACAGATTTTCTTCCTGGGCTGGCTTTGAATCAGGATTCTGAGATCTCAGCCTCCTGAGTAGCTAGAATGAGTAGCCACTATGCATGAGCCACCAGTACCTTGAAATCTTGCTGCTATACCATTCACTCTTGGTGAATATAAGCAAAGAAACTGAAGTCAGCACATAAGAGAATCTGCATACTCATGTTGATTGCAGCATTATTCACAGTAGACAGCTTGTCTGCTGTGAATAGTAGAATCAGCCTAGATGCCCATCAACCAGTGAATGAATAAGGAAAAGGTGATTATATGTGTATTTAATATATACACAATGGAGTTTTATTGAACCATAGAGAAGGAAATCATATCATTATTATATCATGTTAAGTGAAATAAGCCAGAATCAGAAAAGACAAATATTGCATGTTTTCTCTCATATGCAGAATCCAGATTTAAAATAAAACACAACTAACCATGGTGGTGTAGACTTATAATCCTAACTACTTGTGAGTTGGAGGCAGGAGGATCACTAGTGTAAGCCATCCAGAGTAAAGATAATGAGCTGGGCACTAGTGAGAAGAGCTCAGGTACTGTGCCCAGGCCCTGAGTTCAAGCCCCAGGACTGACAAAAACAAAAAACAAAAGATGGGGCTGGGAAGGTGGCTCAGTGGTAGAGCACTTGCCTTGCATACATGAGGCCCTGGATTTGATTCCTCAGCACCACATAAGCAGAAAGAAAAAAGCCAGAAGTGGTGCTGTGACTCAAGTGGTAGAGCGTTAACCTTGAGCTGAAGAGCTGAGGGACAGCGCCCAGGCCCAGAGTTCAGACCCCATGACCGGACACCCCCCCCAAAAAAAAGATAATGGTAAAGACTTTGTCTCAAAAACAAAGGAAAGGAAAGTAAAACAAAAGAGGTTGGCGTATGACTCAAACAGTAGAATGCTTGTCTAGCAAGTAGGAAGCCCTGGGTTCAATCTTGGACATTGTAAAAATATAAATATAAAGAAAAAAAGAAGCTGGGTGCTGGTGGCTCATGCCTGTAATTGTAGCTACTCAAGAGGCTGAGATCTGAGGATCACAGTTCAAAGCCAGCCCAGAGAGGATAGTCCGTGAGACTCTTATCTCCAATGAATCACCAGAAAACCAGAAGTGGCTCTGAGGCTCAAGTGGTAGAGCTGAAGAGTTTGGGGACAGAGCCCATGCCCAGAGTTCAAGAACCATGACCGACAAAAAAAAAGAAAAAGAAAGACACAAAAATAGAAGGAGACTGGGAAAAAGAAGGAGATCCATGAGAGGGAACGGGAACAAGAGAAGGTATTGAGGCCTACATGTGATTGATATTCATATTTCATACATGTATGAAAATACAATGAAAACAGTATTTTGTAAAAATGTTTTAATAGCACAATTCAAACTAGAAGACACGGCAGCTGAGGATGGACAACAGGCCAGGCAGAAGAGGCCATAACCCTCTTGGAGTTCTTACAAATTATTTGCTGTTTGGCCAATAAGGCAATCTACATTTCGCAGTCCCTCCCCTTCTTCTCCCTCCTAGACTGGTGGTCACTGTTCACCTGAGCCCTCAGCCCACTGGTCTCCTGAGCCCTTCCCATTTTGCCAAACCTGCTTTGGCTCAGAGGTAAAATAGCTCTTCCCCTGGCCCTGAAAATGTTCTCCTTGCATCCTTGATCTTATTCCCACCTGTCCTGAGAACTCTGCTCCTTCAGTCACCTCTGCCTCTTCAACTGTGTAGCTAAAGTGCAACTTCCCTTTAACTGGCACAATTCTTAAGTAGATGCCACATTTCCTAGTACAGGAGTCCATGTAGCACCATGCGTGCCTCTTCATGGACCCTGTCAAATCTATGGACAATAATGCCCTATACATGCTCGGGAAATCTTAGCTGAAAGCTGAGGGCCTGATTCAGGCAGTAGAGCACTGCCTAGCAAGCCTGGGACCTTGGGCTCAATGCTCAGTAACATTAAAACAACAACAACTACAAAGGAAAACATTTGCTGAATGGATGGGTGTGATCTTGCCACCTGACACTCAGCTTCTTCAGTGGCCCTTAAGGTAAAGTCGTATGTCACATGGTTGACTGATACGTGCATTGTGAATTGAGCTGATCTGCCTCTCTCCTACTTCTACTCAAGCTCCAAACACTCCAGAGTACTTATGGACTCAGATTCATTCTGCCACACTGCTGGCACCTTTCCTGACCCTTATGCACACTGCTGGCTGCTGCTTCTCTCTGGAATGGCCCTTCCCCACTTCTACACTAAGTGCTTGCTTGCTCTCCTGCAACTCCAGATTCTCCTCCATGAAACCTTCCAGGCTCTCTTCCCTCCCAAGCACTTCTTACTAGATGTGAACAGTGCTTGTAGCAGTGCTACAAGCCAGGTTTCTCCAAGAACTGTGAGCATCTTGGGGTTCCAGATGAATTTGAGTCAGTGATTTTTATTTTTATTTATTTTTTAGTTTTTGGTGATGGGTAAGCATTCAGTAAATGTTTGTTAATTGAATGGAGTAAATACTGTATGCTTGTGATTCCAAACATTTCTGTCCAACTTTTCCTTCAAGTCCTGGCTTCCGTCTGCCAAAGGGGATAAAGCTCCTGAAGGGAGCAGAGTGTCTAAGATAACATGAGTCTGTAGTCTAGGAGCCTCTAAAAGACTCCTTTTTTTTAGGTTGGCTTCAAAAATTAGGCATATGGCCAGGCACTGTTGGCTCATGCCTGTAATCTTAGATTCTCAGGAGGCTGAGATTTGAGGATCAAGGTTTGAAGCCAATCCAGGCAGATCAATCCAAGGGACTGTATTTCCAATTTACCAGCAAAAAGCCAGAAGTAGATGTGTGGCTCAAGTGGTAATACCAGTCTGGAGCAAAAAAGTCAAGCAAGAGCATGAAGACCTGAGTTTAAGTTTTAGTACCACACGAAGTTCGGCATATGATCTATTATTTTATTTTTAAAGTCAAAGGAAAAACAGGAATGTGATTTCTATTGTTGTGTTCTAAAAATACATTTTCTGCTTTTTCACAATAAAATAGTTTTGACATGACTCTCTTCTTGCGAAAGTGAAAACACGATTTAATGAAATAGCATTTTATAAACTTTAAGGGAAGCAAATATCTGACCTAAGTTGGGGTGAAGGAAGGGAATGGGGCTCCCGTGAGGCTACTTTATCTCTCCAAAAAGGCCCAGGGCTAGGCAGGGTCTGAGGAATGGCAGGAATTCTAGCCGTTCAAGGAAGTTGCCCCCAGAGTCCAGGACTGATCATTCTCAATCAATCAGCAAATATTTATTGAGTGATTGCTGCATGGGGAGATATAGCCATGTCTTGGAACACAGATGTGTGTGAGCTTGCTTTGCTCTCCCTGGTAAATTCTTTCAGATCATACCATTACTATGACTTCAGAGAAAACTTAAAGCTAGCAATCACCGCGACCCCCCCCCACCCCCCGCCCCGGCTGCAACAAGGGCCCTGCTATAAGTTGTATTGATGTTTTTTTCTCTCATACGCTGGTACAGGTTATGGGATTTCCACTGAACAGATGAGGAAATGGAAGTTTGTAGGTTTTACAGGAAAACCTCAGATACAGGAACTGGTTCCTGCAGTGCTCCACTTTTTCACTGCTAAAAAATAACAAATCTCAGATCTAAATGTCAATGCTCTGCTTTCAAATCCAAAGTCCTTTGGCTAATAATAGAGAACATCTGCATGTGTCTTCTCGGGTTACAGAGTATTATCTGGTAGATTTCTAATTTGATCTTATCACTAATCATCTGAGGTTCAAATTATTATTATTCTCAGAATCGTGGTTTGGAAGGTTCAAGCAATTTGCCAAATGTCCCAGTGAGCAAATGATAAATCCCAGATTTGAGCAGAAGCCAAAGGCTGCATTCTTGCCGTTACTCTGTGCCAGGGACTGGGTTATCTCGTTTGAACCCCGAACAACTTCTAACATGGAGCTGGGCACTGGTGTTAGAGAAGAAATTTAATTCCAGGAACACAATTGTCAACTAACAGCCCCCAAGGCACCCTTATTCCATGCAGTGGCCTTGCCTGGATTCTGCACCGCACTTCTGTCCTGGGAGGAGAGAAGGAGGTTGTTCAAGGCCAAATGACTGGTTGCTGTGGGGGCCAGCAGTCCTGTACTGGGAGCCAACATGGGAGGGAGAAGGACAGAGAGCTGTGTTTGGGCGCCAGCAATCAGGAGACTTTTAATGAATGGACCCAAATGATGCTTGCGGGTTTTGAGGTCCCGTGGTGGTTAGGAAAAGAGAAGGAACGTCTTGCGGAACACTGCATTCCTGTTAGTGACTATGAGAGTTCCGGAGCAAGAAGTGCACAGGTCCTGTCCGCCCCTCTCAGCACTAGGAGCAAGGATCCAGAGGCTTTTCTGAGAAGTCACTGCCTTCACCATAAGCTTGCCCATATTCCCTGGCTGAGGGGCATCTTGGTATGATCACTCTGGACTCCTTCATAATGGAACCTGCGGTGATCCTGAATGGACAGCAGCTGCATGTCCTCCTTAACACCCGAGCAACAACAGCTGTACATTACATATGGTACAAGTGATGCTGTGTGTATTTTACATAGAATAACTAAAGAGCTCCTTACAGCAACCCTGTGAGGAAGGTGCCATTTTATAGAGAAGGATACACAATGGAATTCTATGCCTCCATCAGAAAGAATGACATTGCACCATTTGTTAGGAAATGGAAAGACTTGGAAAAAATCATATTAAGTGAAGTAAGCCGGGCCCAAAGAAACATAGGTCCCATAGTTTCCCTTATTTGCAATAACTAATATATGTCTGAGACAAGCAGAAAAGGTCAGATAAGTTGATGTTAGGTGAAATGAGCCCAAGATAAGGATTAAAATGTTTTTTCTTTCATGCGATTGTTTCTAACATATTTATAAGATTATTTCTTGGGGCTGGGAAGTTGACTCAGTGGTAGAGCGCTTGCCTTGTATGCCTGAGGCCCTGGGTTCCATTCCTCAGCACCACATAAGCAAAAAGAGAAAAAAGCCAGAAGTGGCGCTGTGGCTCAAGTGGTAGAGTGCTAGCCTTGAGCTGAAGAGCTGAGGGACAGCACTCAGGCCCAGAGGTCAGGCCCCACGACTGGACCAAAAAAAAAAAAAAAAAAGATTATTTCTTTGTGGCTTTGTATGTCCCCCCTCCACGGTATAACCCTGCTTTCACTGTATTTGATGTTGGTATACTTTGTGGAGGGGAAGGGAAAAAACAAATCATTTAAATAGGGATACAGGTGGACCCATTGCAACAATGAGATGTACAAGTCGTTATGTCGAAAAACGAACTTTACAACTTTGGGGGGGGGGTGACAATGGATGGACATGGGAGGGCAGGGATGGGAAGGGGAAACAAAGGAGCAACAATGCTTGATAAGAAATGTACTCGTTACCTTGCTCATGTAATTGTAACCCCTCTGTATGATATTTTCACAATAAAAAACTTATTAATAATAATAAAAATAAAATTAAAAAAAAGAAAGAGTACATAACTGCAGGGTCACCAAGCTAGAAGAAACAGAGCTGGTGGATTTTAACCCACAGGCAGTTAGATGGCAAAACTAATGTTCTCCCTCACCATATATTCTACCCGTGAGATTTTGCTACTCCTTGGGAATACCCAACACCAGTCAATAGAAAGATTTGTCAATAGCCTAGAAAGCCCATGGTTGACAAGAACTCTGGCCCAGAGCCAGGACATCTCACAGGATGAGCAAGCCAGAGTGGGAGTCTCCAGGCTTCACCTCCCTCTGACCTGGTGCAACCCTAGGAGTTCCTTATTCACTCCTGTTCTGGGCCTTCCCCTTCTCTGCCTGGCTTTACAGAGAAAACCTCATCTTGTACTGCCAGTCATCCCTGGGCAAACCAGCATAGAGAACTGAAGCAAGGAAATCACACAGCCCAAGTCCCTGTCCAGATCTAGACTTGAACTCTTTTAATCTTCCATCTGGACTCTGTCTCAGATTCCTGGGTTCCTTTGGGTGACTTCAAAGCTACTCTGCCACTGGGACATTTTGG
The DNA here is from genome assembly GCF_000151885.1 of Dipodomys ordii. Classification (NCBI taxonomy): domain Eukaryota; kingdom Metazoa; phylum Chordata; class Mammalia; order Rodentia; family Heteromyidae; genus Dipodomys; species Dipodomys ordii. The sequence goes on along the minus strand of NW_012267362.1, from coordinate 1,157,675 downwards.
TCTCTTGTTAAACTCCCTCTTGATGTATCTGCCCCTGGTAGCCTGCAAGTTGGGAAGGCACATAATTTAAATGACTTGTGGGAAAGCATAGGCCAAGCACTCAGGAGGCACTTAAAAACACTTTGTGCATTAATCACTGTAACAAATGGGTTTCTCACTTCCTGTTTCCAGATGATGATCTGCCTCATTGGCTCTAAACCACATAGGCCAAGAACAGAAAGCCCGCTAGGTGCCTTGCTTAGACACCAATAGACATGCCATCGTCTTTCTAATTCTCTTTTTTTTCAATGGAGGTTAGCTTTTATTCCAGAAGAGTCTTCAGCTGAGTCTTCAGGATATAGGGAAGGAACATAGGAAGCCAAAATCCACTGTAGATGTAATTTCTTTCTTTTCTAATTTCTTAAGATACATGTGTGTGAAAGAGGGGGGGCAGAGAGAGATACACTGAGAGAGAACTTGAACATAGAGCCTCATGCTCTTATTTGGCTTTTTCCACTCAAGGCTGGTGCTCTACCACTTGAAATAGTTCATGTCTTCAGTTCCAGCTTTTTACTGGATGCTTGGAGATAAGAATCTCTCAAATTTGTCTGCCTGGACTGGCTTTGAACTTCTGATTTCAGATCTTAGCCTCCTGAATAGCTAGATGAGCACCCAGCTAAAAGTGTAGCCCAGGTTGATCTGAAACTTGTGATATTCCTGCTTCATTGTCCTCATTGATAACCAGCATGTTCCATCACAGCCAAGATTTGGGATTTTTTTCTACATTATATTTTTGTTATGGAAAGTGGAATGCAAAACAATTCTAGACTTTTTGAGGATAAAACTAAGTCAAGCTGAATTTCAGTGTATTGAATGTAATTCAGAAATCAAACCTGAAATGGAGGTGGGAATGTATTTAATGCCAAAGTTTTCCCATCTATCCTTGTATAAATCATAACAAAGATTTGTTTTTATTAACATATATTAGTTGTAGGAGTGGGAACGTTTCAGGATTGACATTTCCATGTGTGCATACAACTTATTCTGAAGCCTCATCTCCTCAATCACTCTCCTCCTCTCCCTTCTGAAAACCATTTCAACAGCTTTCATTGTTCTACTTGAATGTACGTGAATAATAGTATTTTATGGATGTCATTTCTTAATTTCTGGGTTAGTACTGAGAAGTTCAGCAGGCAGAGAAGCCGGGACTGGGGAAAATTTGGGCCGTGAATTGACAGGTCTCTCAGCAGGGACTGCCCTCCAGGCCTAGGGCTTCTGAAGCAAATACCCTGGAGCTAGCAGGTGTATGCAGGGAGGGACAAGGGAGGGACAAGAGGGACAAAGGAGGTCAATAGAGACAACTAGCTATTCTCCAGCCAGGGGAAGAAGTGAGCTCAGCAAACATCTGTAGTTTCCCCTCAGTACTGATTACTGGTTCTTAGTAATTTACAAACACTAAAATCTCCATAGCAGCCAAAGAGCCAGCAGGTAGGGAGCTATCATTCCCATTTAAGTGAGGGAGAAATTCAGTCCAAGAATCCCTCCATTAGAGTGACTTCCAGCTAGCCTCCCCTTGGAAAAAGGGAAACGAGGCCAGAAGGGCAGTCTGTAGTGCCAAAGACCTGACAGGCAGTCTGGGAAATGGAAATGTCTAGGATTTGACTCTAGTTCCCTAAACTGGCCTACTAGGGATCTTTAGCCCTTCTAGAAAGCCTTTCCAGGAACATCGGAACAGTGTTGAACATTCAGTTGCCCTCTAATCCAAGGCCACTGCTGTTACCTGATTCCCTTTTTAAAGAACCATGGGATCACTTTGGTAGAAGACAGTCAAGGAGGAGAGTAGGGAAGGAAGGAAAAAAGAAAGAAAAACTGGAGGGAGAAAGAGAGGGAGAGAGGAAGGGCAATGGGAAGGGAGAAAGGAGAGAAGAGAGGAGAGAAGGGAAGCGAAGGAGAGGAATGGAAGGGAAGAGAAGGAAAGGGTTCCCATGTAATGAAAAATCAAATCCCCAGAAAAAGTCTCTAGAGGAGAATGCCTGTCAAACAACTTCAAGGAAATGGCACTTTGACAACCAGCAAGTGAGGTATTCCTCCCATTTCCTGCCATTTATCTCCATTACTCTCGTTTCCATTTCTCTTCTTTCTCATTCTTCATTCTCTGGCAAGTAAGAGCTCTCCCATCTTCCTTCTGCCCTCCCACAGGGTCAACTGAGTGTTGCCTTCTTGTTAATAGTACATTAGGAAATCATCTAAACCCCAAATCTCAGATGATGCCAAATTCCTCCCTGCTTCCCCTAGGACCTGCCTCCGGACATGACTCTACCAGTAGTCAGCAGAGAAGACAGCAGCTGATCTGACCACAGCGCATACTTGGGGACCAGACTTCTCATTCCAGGCCTCCATCTCCTAAGTCCCCACTGAAGACTCCATCAATCCCTGAGTAACTCTGGAAGGAGTGGCTTAACCTGTCTGGGTCGCTGTTTTGAGATAATTTGGAATAACAAAAGTTTTCATTCTATGTGTCCATCTTTTCCTGCCTATAGATGGGCTCACATGGGCTTGTATAGCCACATCTGTACATGATCTGTTGCATTTGATCCTGAGAATCAGCCAAGGCCTTCCTGCCCTAGGTTCCCATACAGCCAGGCAGAGGTGAGAGGCTAAATTATCAAGCTTGGCACAGGAACAATCAAACGAACTATGGCTTGGAGCAGCTAGTTCCTGAATGGCATTCAGCCACTTCATTGGCTCTTTCAGGTTCAATTCCAGTTTGATTTTCTATTTCCTGAAGGTAGTCCATCCAGGCTACAATCCTCTTCTTTTAAGTTAACAGATGAGACAGCTGTGGAGATCTGGTCAATGGTCCACTCATCCTTGTGCAATGTCACATTGGACCCACAGCCTATATTTCCAGAGATACTTCATAGCCAAGTTGTTAATGGTATTAGGTAATCTACCATCTACTATCAGCCTTTTGGACCTCAAAGCTGCTCCTGGGGAATGATTTTCTCCTTTCCATTGGATGACTGGGCAAAGAGAGGCTTAGAAGAGATAAGGGATTTTTCTAAAGTCACATAGCAAATGAGTGGCAGAGCTGGAAGTCAAGTCTTAGTGTCCTTTGTATTGGGATTCCCAAATTCTTCATAGCATTTTTGGGTCATTGCTAGAAATCTTCTTTTTTGTTTTTTGTTCGTGGAGCTTAAACTCTGGGCCTGGGAGCTGTCTCTTAGCTCATCAGCTCAAGGCGAGCACTCTACCACTTGAGCCACAGCGCCACTTCTGGTTTTCTCGTGGTTATTTGGAGATAGAGGCTCATGGACTTTCCTGCCCAGGTTGGCTTTGAACCTCGATTCTCAGATCTCAGCCTCCTGAGTAGCTAGGATTACAGGCGTGAGCCATTGGCACCTGGCAAGAGATCTATTTAAGTAAATAGATCATAAAAATAAATAAATAACGGTCCCATGCTAAATACTTCACAGGCATCATCTCATTTAGTCCACTTAATATCATGGTCACAAAAGAGAAATTAACCATCTGTATTTTATAAGCATTGAGGCTGATGGAGGCTTGTCCCAGAGCACACTGCAAAAGAATGCTTAGAGCTTTCAAGGACAAATAGCTGGGCTCAGGTTCAACTTCAGGTCTGTGAAGGATTTCAAGAGAGAAGTAATGAGGACCCTCACACCTTGCACCACCAAAAAGATGGTTTTCTTCTTCCAGCCCTAAGTGAGCCTAGGTAGATCTGGGTTGGTGAAGGAACTAGTAAAATTTATCTCTCCTTTCACCACATCTGTGGACTTATCTTTCTCACTTGACTTCCTCCAGCCTCTTATCAGTCTTAAGAACTGTGGTGTCAGCAAGTTATCTTAATTCTTATCATACTGAGACCACTTGAAGAAACACTCTTCAGAGATAAGTGAACCCTCTTCCACGTGGCTGGACTTCTGTCTTTGTCTTTCTCCCAGGAGGCTCTCAACACCAGTCATTGCCTCTGTCCCTCAGCTTTGACTGCTTACAAGTCCATTGAAGCAAATGTTAGCTTGTCAACATTGCATGTTCTAGGATCCAGCACAGTGACTGGCCCAAGAATCAGCATTACACATACATTGGTCAAATCAAAGAAATCTCTCATGCAATTCAACCAACATTAAACTAAGTAGCTCTGTGCTAGCTGGCTTTTTCTGTTGATTCTGAGATACATAAAAAAATAGATGTTAACTAGAAGAGTCTCAGCTTAGGCTTAGGTGGGAGCATCAGTAGCATCCTAAACACCATTTAAAATAATGTGGAAGGGGGCTGGGAAGGTGGCTCATTGGTAGAGTGCTTGCCTTGCATGCATGAGGCCCTGGGTTTGATTCCTCAACACAGAAAAAGCCAGAAGTGTTGCTGTGGCTCAAGTGGCAGAGCACTAGCCTTGAGCTGAAGAGCTTAGGGATAGCACTGAGGCCCAGAATTCAGGCCCCAGAACTGACCAAAAATTAAAAAAAAAAATGTAGAGGCTAGCCACTGATGTTCACACCTGTAATCCTAGAGGTTGGAATCTGTGGGTCATTGTTTAAAGCCAGTGCAGGGCAGGAAAGTCCATGAGACTCTTTTTTTTTTTTTTGG
>NW_012267362.1:1073116-1151031 GCF_000151885.1 Dipodomys ordii | reverse complement strand
GCCGGGCGCTGCCCTCCCACGGTAAGTGGTGGCGGAGACGCGGGGCGGGGGTGGGGTTGGGGGGGCCCGGGCCAGGCTGGGAAGAGGGGATCGGCGAGTCGGGCCCCTCGGAGCCCACATCCCCGGCGCGCCCGCTGCCCGTGCGTTTCCCCGCGGCCACGGGGCTCCAGCCTCTGTGCTTCCCCGGAGGACCCTGGCTCTTGGATTGAGGACGGTGGCAGCCCTGCAGCCGTTTCAGGGGCTGCAGCGCTTTCTTGGGGAGAAAGCCAAGGCTACTCTCCCCATTGCACCGAGGGAAACACTGAGCCCCCCACGGGCAGGAGAGAGTGGCTTGCAGCCACGGGTGGATGCCTCCGATCATCGGCTAGGACACTCTGCTTGTTGCCAGGCAGAAGCATGCGCTGCCCGTGTGGCTGCCTCTACAGTGTGCATCTTCCTCCCGTCACGCACACGTGTTTCTAAGCCCCACTGGAGAGTGGACAGTGGAGGGAGGGTTTCCTTTAAGGGTCTTCCAACTTTAGAATGCCAGGGTTTGTGCTGAGCAATCTGCTGGCCAGAGAAAAGAGATCAACATGCAGCTACTTGTTGCAACTCACAGGCCGGAGCATTGAGGACTTGGATGGTTGTTTGGAGGGCACCCATCTGGGGGCTACCTGCGGCTAGCCTTCCCCCCCATCATCTACTGGAATATTGGGGATCAGAGCTATTCTGGACTCCACATTGATTGAGAAAGGTGGGAGGAGGAGGGTTTGGGTTTAGCAATCCTGAACAGGCTGCTCAAAAGTGCTTCTCGGACGTCAGTAGCTGTGTAGCTTCTAGAAAGTACAATGTGGCACTTTTAATGAACGCAAATGGTAGTGTAATAGGTTTGTTTCTCGAGAGTTCTGGGGGAGAATGAAAGGAGTAAACCAAAGGAGGAAAAGAGTTGGAAAGCATTTGGTGGATAAAAGCTGAGGTTAGCAATAGGCCAGGTCGAGAGAGAATTAGATGCACAGCAGAAACCCCAACCGAGCAGCAGCGAGGATGGACTCAGACTAGGGAAGGGAAAGGAGAGGGCTAGGCCATGGCAATAAGCGCAGCGAGGTTGGAGATGAGAGCAGGAGGAACGGGGGACAGGGTTAGACAAGCAATCTGAGGGTCCAGTCATACCAGGTCCCCCCACAAACTTTGTCACAGGGAAGATGTAGCAGGATGGTGGCCACTGAAGGCAGGCTCAGATGCCCTGCATCTCTCTGAGCCTGCAGCAGAGATTCCTTCCCCCGGCTGCTTCCATAGGCAGAGGCTGAGGGTGGGTGGGAAGAAGGAAGCGGGAAGAGCCTGCCCAGCCAGATGCAAGCTAGAGCATTAACCCTTGGGTGTCTGTCTGGATACTTCTCTGCAGTGGGAGCACTAGAACTCCCAAATGCAGAGGTGACCCCCTTTAGCCCTCTTCAAAGTCAGCATTCTACCAGAGATGCCTGAAATATGGCCTAAAGCCAGGTACCCATGGGGATGACGCACTGATGTTACTTAGCTGTCCTCAAAACATCCATGTCTTGAAGTGCCCTGCGTGAGGTCTTCCACAACATGCCTGTCCCCAGGGGCTTTTCCTGTATGCCATTCACTCTAGAGGCTCAGTAATTGCCAGGATGGGGGAAATCACCTTCTCCACATTCTCTTTAATCAGTCCTGAGCCTGAGCTTCCTTAGGACATTGGGCAACAATTGTCCATTAGAGCCCAAAGTACCTCTCACCCCAATACTATGTTCCAGTTACCCCTGTCGACCCCCCTCCCCTTCCCCTCGGTCATGCCAGGATTCTCTGAGGCTCTTGGCTGGAAGGTACCTTGTGCTTGCAGGGAACATCAACCTGCTTGCCCTTTCTTCTGCCACCAACTTCTCCCAGCTTCTAAAGCCTGGCTAGTGCCCAAGTCCCTGCAGTTTCCCCGTAGTGAGACGAGACGTGCTCCTCTTCTTTACTGAGAACTCGGAAGGCTTTGCGCTTTAAGATGTAAAATCAGCATGTTGTTGTGGGCTCTTTCATTGCCTCCCTGTATTTTTCCAATGTTTTCCTTATTTGAAGTATTTGTCTCATCATCTGGATTACTGGGGCAAAGCCCAGAGCCAGAAAAGTGCCAGCCCTCACTCCACTCTGCCAGCATTTCCCTGAATCTGTGGGCATCAGCTGCCAGGATGCTTAGGAGCTCCCAAAAGGCCACTTCAAATTGGACAAAGAAGGCCCAAGGGCCCCTCTAGCCTCTGGCTGAAGAAAGGATGCTCCAGGGAAGCCCTTAGGGATGAAGGTGATCTGGAGGGAGGAGGAAGGAATGGCATAAACAGGGAGTCAGGAGCCAGTCCTATCCCTCTGGGGCTGAGCAGCTGGGGGCCAGGTGGGTGCTGACCGAGGGCAGAAGGTTTTCTTATGATTGTAAGAGCTAGCTGGCTAGATGCATAGTGTGCTGGGATTCTGTTAGGCAGGTGCCACCCAGGGAGTGCCCACGGCTGGCACTACTGCCTCTAATTAATCAATTTTTTTGACACATACATGCCCAGGGCTCTACCCCTCTGGCCTGGGATGAGTTTCCAGTAAAACTGAGTTTGGTGTCGTCTTATGTGGTGGCAGAGCCAGACCTACATGGAACCGTGTGAAAGAAAGGGAGAGGTCTCTGGCTTGCAGTCAGAAAGGAAGTACATGAGCATGCCCTTGAGGACAGCTCACAACATTGACAGCTTCGCTCCCTGTCAATGTTGCAGGGACTGAGTGATGGGTAGGTGCAAATCCTGCCCTTTAGAAGCTAATGTCTTGTTCCACTAGAATGTAGACTGCTTGGCATACCACCTGTGTCATTATTAGGTGCTCTTTATGTAGTTGGGCTGGCCTGGGTTCATCTGGGAAGGCTCCTGGAGAAGATGGCACTTAGGTTTTCATTAAGTTAGAGCAAATTGGTGCTACAGATGACAGGAGATGCTGGGAAGTCTGATTTGTGTGGAGTGGTGGTGCAGAGACTATAGCATTCTAGAGATGAGACTTGGTTTTCCATCCTGGGCAGAACAAAAGCATGGTTGGGGAGAATAAAAACTAGAGAAAAATTACTCCCTTTCTGTCACAGACATGGCTGGGCCCTGGACTGCTGCTGATCTGTCTCCTGGTGAGCAGGAGTATTGCCAAGGAGGTGTCAGTGCACTGTAGCCACACAATTAGGGAAGGACACCTGGAGTTACTGCAACAGCTGGTAAGTATGTATCCCTGCCTTTCCCTGAGACAGGGACCCGGGGGAAGAATCAAAGAGAAGGGTTGTAGGAAATAGGTCTGTCCTTCTCTCACTCACCTTCTCAGGGTTGGGACTTCAGATTGCCCCAACTCTAAAAGGTAGTGAGTTAGACCTCTAGCGAGCTGGGGTAATGATTGCCTAGGAATGCCCACTGTAGACCCTAAAAGGCTTCTAAGGCCTGACTTGCTCAGGGAATGCTTCCTCCAGGGAGTCAGCCCAGTTTGCCTGCTGGATCTAGATGTTGTGTCCAGCTCCTGGACTCCTAGATATGTTGCCAGCCTGGCACCAAGGCCCCACCCAGACTTAGAAGGGGAGACATGTACCTGCTTTCCAGCCCTAGCTGCCTTGGCTCTTGCCTCTGGGATGGATGTAGCCTGCTCATTTGGGCCCCAAAGGAGCCTGTGTCTCATTCTAATCAGGCCAACAGAATTGCCAACAACATGGTCCAGACAGGCAGGGTCAGTTTGTTGTCATGACTTCTGTCCTCCACAGTGGGGAATTTACTATCCCTCTGGCCAGTTTGGCAGGGTGGGGCACCACTGACTAAATCTAGATCCAAGGCACTGAATGTGGAGGCCTGTGGGCTGGACTTCCAGCCTCTCTAGGCCCCTCTTCTTCTCTACCTACATGCTCTGCTGCAGAAGTCTAAGACAGACCATGAGCCACAGCAATGTCTGGAGCCTAGAACACACTAACTTCTGCCAGGGGTCACCACGGCATCTACCTGGTCCCTCCAGATCATCACTCTCCAGAGCTTGGCCAGTCTCTACTGGAATTCCTGTGATAGGATACTTACTCCCTCCAGTGAGTTAGCTAAGATAGCTGATATTCTTCTATAGACAATTCTTCCTTATATAAAACTTACAACGTCATGGAGCAGGAGGTTGAATGAGGAGAATTTTTGCTCTTTGGAAGTCCTCTTCTGGGTCTGCGTCAGGCATAGGGATTTCCTTTGCATTGACTTTGTCTTTCCCGGTGTGGTGAAGGTCAGATTCTGGTGAACCCAGAAATGGAAGTTCCCACTGATACCATCTTCATCGAGCTATACTATACACTCTGTAACACTGATCTGCTCTTCCTTACAGATTGACAGTCAGATGGAGACTTCATGCCAGATTGCATATGAGTTTGTAGACCAAGAGCAGTTGGTAAGTGATGACTATTTGCAAGGTCCATGTACCTCCCTACGTGTCCCCTCCAAGTAGGAGAGCACATGGGAGCATGAAGGCAGCAGGACCTGGATACAATGAGGATGTGAGGTCTTTGGATGGTCAAGTCTAGGATGCTAACATCCAGGCCTGGGATGGTTCCAGGACTCAGGTCCCATCCTGTTCCCTTCCCCTGGCCCGGCACATATCAAGTGTTTACTGAATGCTAGGCATTTTCTTAAGTCAGTCCTAATAGTACCTAACAGTGATAAGGACCACAAATACTGCTTCTTATCCACATAGAGATTAAGGAGCATAGCGGTTAAGCAGCAGAAGTCTGGTTTGAACTAGGGCTGAAGACAAACCAAGATATATCTTCATATCATGTAGTCTGAGAAATTATGTTACCTCCATCCACCAGGGAGGCTGTCCGGTCCATCTTCCTATCCAAATAGTCACCAAGTATGGTGGCTTCTACCTCCCAGAAGCTTGATGTTCTGTCCTCTTCCCCATCCTACCTTCCATTCCCAGTCATTCCCTTGGAAAGCTTTAGGGACCTTCTAATTGATTTGCCTAATTCCAGGGCACCTTGTGTCCTGCCTCTAAGGGGACCTTTCCAAAACCCAACCCACTGCCTTCACTTTCCTCCCTAAAACCTGTCAGAGCCTTACCTCCTCCTTTCTGCTTCTGAGCCGTGGCATAGCTTTTCCTGATACCTGCCATGCCTTTCCAAGTGCTACACCCACTTCCATGCCATGCTTGGACATCTTTGTGCTTTTTATAGAACTGCCATGCTGTTACCCAGAAATTGCCCGTGTCTCTGAGCTTACACCCACCAGATCCATGCACTTCTCTGTTAACATGGCACAGTACCACATGGGTCAAAGAATAACCTCAGTGTTTTCATTCATTTACTCCCTCAGTCAGGCACGTTTACTAGAAACCTACTAGACCAGATGCTAGGGAAACAGGGCCATAGTAGTTCCATCTTCCAGGTAGCCACCATGTTCGACAAAACCTAAGGTTCTTCTCTGAGCCATGAAGTACCTCAATATCCTGGAGGACTTGAAGAGTCCACATGACAAAAGACTTTTGGGAAAACAAGCTGAGGGAAGAGGAGGTGGGGAGAGAGAGAATGAGAGGAGAGAATATCACTGATACCCTTTCTGAGAGGAGAGAATATCTGATACCTACCCTTTCTTTCTATATACATCCATCCTAATTAAAACCTGGTATTCCAGAAGCCCAAAGAGATCCTCAATCAGAATCTTAATTCTTTCACACTAGCCTAATCCCCAGTTATGTTAGATCCCAGATGGAGAGAGAAAGAAAGAAAGAAAGGCATTAGCATTCTCCTTATCCCTTCCCGAGGGGTCAGAGAAGGCTGTGCCCTTGCTACCTTGAGGTAGCAAGCATATAGGGCAAAGCCTGGCTTCTCAGACCCTATTAGCTAGGCATTAAGCTCCAGTTTCTGACTTTCCAGGAAGATCCCGTGTGCTATATTAAGAAGGCATTTTTCCTGGTACAAGACATAATGGAGGACACCATGCGCTTCAAAGACAACACCCCGAATGCCATTGCCATGCGGGGGCTTCAGGAACTTTTTGTGGAGCTACAGAGCTGTTTTACTAAGGATTATAAAGATCATGACAAGGTAAGGAGGGTCCTGGAACTGGAGCACTGAGTTAGGACAGAGGTAGCTGTGGACATGCCACCCTGCCTACATGTGCAGGATATGTTTACTCAGCCTATTTTGTGTCATTGTGAATGAATGAATGAGTGAATGAGTGCCATCCTATTCATTCACTCATGTGACAAATAGTTACTAAGGATTTACTAGATTAGAGGTACAGGGCTGAGCTTTGATGATGTCCTCTGAGCAAGGAATTGTGGTCCCCACCCTTACAGAGCTATGGTCTGGCTAGGTGGGCAGCTGTTGAATAACAGTACAAGTGAATATAATTACAAACCAGGAAGAGTTGTCAACAAATAGTTATCTGTGCCTCTTGTGTACCAAGTGTGGTTCCAAACACCAGGAAACAGCTGTAATGAAAACAGGCAAAAATCCCCACTATCATGGAGATTACATGGTGGGGGGGGGAGTGTGAATCAACAAGTAAAATATGTGGGTGGGTATGAGGATGTTGATAACTGCATTGGGGAAGAGTAAACCAGGGGAAGGGAGACCTAGAGGAAGTGAGCGAGCCAAGATTGAGAACACAGGGCTCAGAGTGTAATAGGGAACACTGACTTAAATTGGGGGGGGGTGCAGTATAGAAGAAGAATCAGTTTCCTTAGTTAGAACATACTAATTGGAACTCCAAATATGAGTAGGGGAAAGAGGAGAAAAGGCGGGAACCAGACATTTGGTATGTCAAAGACTTGGAATTTTTGTCTTAAATGAGAGAGAAGACCTGATGAATTGGTGTGTGGCCTGCTCTCCCTTTCAGACTGTTGTGGTTGCTATATGGAGAATTGACTAGAGGGAGCAGGAATGGAAGCCAGGAGATCAGCAAGAGGCTCAGGCTAGAGATTGTGGCTGCTTGGACCAGACCAGTGCAGAGAAGGTGGAGGGGAGTGGGCTGGTGTGCTATAGTGGGCTGGGCAGACAGGACTTGGTGCATGCTGGGGATAGACAATGGACGAGGCCAAGGAAAAGAGTCAGGATGGTTTGGTTTTGCGTACCTAGTATTTGAACGTTGTCCAAGTGAGAATTATGGTGGGCAGAGGGGGAGACCTGAGATCAGTTTGGGCCACATGAACAGACAGCTGAGGGTTCCGATCTTGAGTATGACTAGAGGTGCACAGATACTAGAGGTATGACTTGGAAATAGTTTGGGAAGGTACAAGATTATACAGCCTAGCTGGCTGGGAAAAGAGAATCAGGCCCAAGATTCCATGAGAGTGAGAATCTAAGGGAAGACTGCATTGCTGCATTTCAGGATAGAAGAACTAGTTACCAAATGGGTTGAGAAGTCAAGCAAGATAAGGGCTGAAAAGCAGCCCTCAGTTGGTGGGATTTGGCAATGTGGAGGTTGCTGTTGGAGGCAGATCAGGGAGAATAGAAAGAGAGGAAATGGAGACCACACTGTGAAGGAACTTGGCTTGAAAGAGGGAAGAAGAACAGATGTAGCTGGAGAGAGGAACTCTTTAATAAAAGGTATTAAATCTGTGCCTTCCCAACATTGTGATTCCTGAGAAGTACTTGGGGAACTTGCTTAACTTGCTTAACAAAGTCCCAGTGTCTTATAGAAGGTCTCAGCCTTACAGAGTCTGCTTCCCCGAGCCCAAAGGAGGCTTGGGATCTGCATTATAAGAAGCTTCCCCACCCATGATTGAGATTTTGTCTGTGTGTGTGCCAGTACTGGGGCTTAAACTCATGGCCTTGCATTCTTGCTTGGCTTTTTCTGCCCAAAGCTGGCATTCTACCACTTGAGCCATACCTCCACTTCTGGCTTTTTGCTGGTTCATTGGAGATGAGAGTCTCACTGGACTTTTCTGTTCAGATTGGCTTTGAAACCTTGATCCTCAGATCTCAGACTCTTGAGTACCTGGGATTACAGGTGTGAGCTACCAGTGCCTGACTCCATGATTGAGATTGAGGGACTTCCATTCATCCGTAAGACAGTCAATGAATGGTGATTGGTAGACCAGAAGGGAGGAACCATGGATACCGGAAGACCAATCCTCAAACCAGAAGCCTGGGACCAAGGGGCCCCGCTCCTGAGCAGGCAGGTACATCTTTCTACTGAGGCAGCTTGGGTATCTGGGCTTTGGACAGGATTCTTGTTTTCTTTGCAAAGTGCTTGTTTTCTTTATGAAATGTGACGAAAGGTGAGGCAAGGGGGGAGTCTCTACAGCCCCAGGGAGAGGCTGGCCTGGTTATTGTTCTGCTCTGCTCTTCACTGATGAAGAGATAGACAAGAATGTTCACTTGACTGTTTTCACTATGGAGTGAGTGGTAGATCTGAGATCAAGCCAAGTGTTTATGATGGGCCTTGTGTTTACAGTTTTGGAGGAAAGAGCAGTGCCCTTAAGGACTTTGCAGTAGCCTGGGAAAACCCATAAAAAAAAAACTCTCTGTGGAGCTCAAAACGTTGAAGGGGAAGTTTGCCATTTGGGAGTCAGCAGCAAGTAGGCCATACATAGATGAGGCCGTGGTCACGCTTGGCACAATCTGGTGTGAAAGGAGAATTAGGTCCATACCAGAGCCCTGAGGATCTGCAGCCCTCTGGAGTCTTGAGGAAGCAGCTGGAGAGGTACCAAGATCCCAGGAGTGGATGTAGGAGCAGCAGAGCAGCTCAGCATTCTGCCCTGGGGTATCGTGAGTCCTCCCTCTATGACACAGCAAGTGACGGCAAAGAACTCAAATCCCCTGTGGCAAGCCATTCCATCCTCTACACCATCTTGAGATGATTCTGCTAACCTGCAATCTTCTGTCTTTATTTGTTTTGCTGTGCCAGGGATAGAACCCACGACCTTGCATATGCAAGGCAAGCAATGTGCCACTGAGTTATCTATACCCAGCCCTAAAACTCAATTTCTCTCATGCCATCTCCCACCTCCCCCAGAAACATTGGCAGAGTCTTCCCTTTGCTATCTGCTAAAATTAAAATTAAACATGCCCATGCTCCTTGTTGAGCTCTCTCCACTTGTATCATTTGCCATATTCTTCCAGATGCCGATCTTGCAACCACTCCTTTCATTCTTTTTGCATTTTATGCTTTCTGCCTTCGTACAGCCTGTGCTTCCTACCTGCTCTGTTCTCCCCAACCTCATCACCTTTCTGGTTAACTCTTGTGCATCTTTCCATTGATGTTTTGTGGGGGAAGTTCTTGAACTCTCATTCCGTTCCCTTTTGTTATGTCTCTGGAGATTGTTCAAAACTTTCTAGTAGGATTCATTGCACTTACACTGTGTTGGATGCCAATGCCCTGCTTAATGTAGTATCTTAATTACCATATGCCTGGTACTTAAATACATGTTGGATAATCCCATGAAGACGTGACATATCTCATAAACTCAGGACTGATTCTGTAAACCAGAAAGGAGGAAGGGATCTAGTGTGAGAAAAGTTAAGGAAGTTTGCCAAAGGAGGTTAGGCAGTCATGCTCACCAAAAGGTTCCTGCTCTCCTCCCAGGCCTGTGTCCGAACTTTCCACGAGACTCCTCTCCAGTTGCTGGAGAAGATCAAGAATGTGTTTAATGAAACAAAGAATCTCCTTGAAAACGACTGGAATATTTTTAGCAAGAACTGCAACAATAGCTTTGCAAAGTGCTCTAGCCAAGGTATGCACTGGAAGGGGCTGGGGTGTGGGAGGGTGTGTGAAGGGTGAGTCCTAATGCTGGAGAGACCCCCACAGACAGCCTGGATGCTACATATGTGTCTTTGTGTGTGATGTGTACTCCTTTCCTGTACCTGTGTGGCTTCATGTACCTCCGAGTCCCAGGCACATGTCTCTTCTCACATGTGTGTGCATGTTTACCTACATATCTCTGCATGTGGAAGCATCCAGAAGGTCCATGCTAGCAGCTGTGATGTTAAGGAGTGGAAAAGGGAGTTCCCCCTCCCAGAAAGCCATGTAGGCATGGTGGCTTCCCACCTCGGCTCTTGCAGACTGGCTGGATAACATGGGGCATCCATGGAGCAGAAACTCATCTGGGAGTGAGGGCCCTTGCTCCAGGAGCCCTGCTGTGACCACCAGGACACCCTGGCTCCAGAAGTCCCCAGGATGCTTTGGGGGGTCCCCTCAAGGGACAAGGCTGGATTTGAAGTCTGAACATCCTTCAAACTCTCCCACTGTTGACTCAGCTACATACCTGTATCCTGCGTGTCCTCGTCTCTGCATCCTATGCCACGTGTGCCCTCCTACATTCAACCTTGCTCCCCAAGGCAAGGTTGAGGCCCTGCAACCTGTCCAAGGCCAAGTCCAGTCTGTTGCTTCTGTCCCAAGGCCTCAAGCGTTGACCATCTCCCATCCCTAACCTGTTCTTACTTGTGGCTATGGCTGCTTGGGTCCTTAACTGCATGAAACCAATGTCTTGAAGGCTTCAGATGTTGTGTTAATCCAGGAGTCTGCTGCTCAGCCTCCTGACCTCTGGCTTGGTCTCTGGAAGCTCAATACAGGCTGCTGTCTGTCTTCTTCTCCCCAGCCCAGTATGTGCATCTGTACTGCTCTTTCTACCCTCTGCACTGTGTCTTGAGCATCTGCTCTAGTCCTGTCCTCTCCTTAGCCCCAGGGCTGTTAGGAGAAGATTACCCTCCCTCCCCTCCCCCCCCCGCCCCCAGACCCATATATCCCTCTTGACCCCTCTTGAGGATCTGTGCTGGAGGCTGGTGACTCTTATCTCCTCTCCGTCTTTCTCTCTCCCCTCTCTGTGGTTCTTTCAGATGTGGTGACCAAGCCTGATTGCAACTGCCTGTACCCTAACGCCACCCCTAGCAGTGACCCGGCCTCTGCCTCCCCTCAACAGCCTCTCACCCCCTCCATTGCCCCTGTGGCTGATTTGACCTGGGCTGATTCTGAGGGGACAGAGGGAAGCTCCCTCCTGCCCAGTGAGCAGCCCCTTCGCACAGTGGACCCAGGAACTGCCAAGCAGCGACCACCCAGGAGCACCTGCCAAAGCCTTGAATCACCAGAGACCCCAAACCTGGGGAACATCCCTATAGAGGATTCACCACAGCCTCACCCTCCTGCTGAGGGCCCCACCCGTGGAGTAGAGGACCTTCTTGACTCTGAATTGGGAACTAACTGGGTCCTAGAAGAAGCCTCTGGAAAGGCTGATGAAGATTTGGTGCCCAAGGAGGCAAAGCTTTCCCCCGCTGGGCCAGTAGGGGGCAGCATCTTGGCAGAGCCTGCCAGATCCAGCCTCCTCCTCACAGCATCTTCTCCGCTCCCCACATCAACAGAAGACCAACAGCCAGCAGATGTACCAGACATTCCCTTGCCCAAGGTGGACCCCATAAGACCCTCTGGCCAGGCCCACAATCATACTCTTGAGAAGACAGATGGTTCATCTGCCCTGACCAGAGACCACCAGAGATCACAGGAGCCAAGCTCTCCCCGGATGTCTTCACTACGCCCCCAAACCCCCAACAACCCTGCCACCCTGTCTGCCCAGACACAGCCTCCCAGAAGCCACTCTTGGGGCATTGTGCTGCCCCTTGGGGAACTGGAGGGCAAAAGGAGCACTAGGGACCGGAGGAGCCCTGCAGAGCTGGAAGGAGGACAAGCAAGCGAGGGGGCAGACAGACTCCAGGCCCGTTTTAACTCCGTTCCTTTGACTGCTGCAGGCCATGAGAGGCAGCACTCGGGATCCTCTGACCCCCAGCTCCCCGTGTTTGTCTTCCGCCTTCTGGTGCCCAGTATAATCCTGGTCTTGCTGGCTGTCGGCGGCCTCCTGTTCTACAGGCGGAGACGGAGGGTAAGGAGATCTCAAGGAGGCTATGAGGGCATCCCCGCTGGGGCAGGGCAGGGAGAGGGATGGGGTGAAAGTTGGGGAATGGCACAGTTTCTGCTGGGGGCTGAAGATGGGAGGCAGTGGGGGCTGACTGAGTGCCAAGGATGGGAGGTAGACATGGATGGAAGGTTCTTCAAAAATCAGGAAGCTTTGACCCTAAGACTCACGGGAAATGATGAGGATAGAAGAGAAGATTCTTGGGCTGAGAACGGGATGACAACCTGTTGGGAGGAGAGAAAAAGGAGAGCAGTGGTACTGTATTGGGAGCTCCACAGATCTGGGGCATGGGACCCATAGAAGAGACAAAAGAGGAAAGGGGCATTGTCAGCATAGAGGCCTCTGAATAACTCTTACTTTCAAGAAAGACAAACTCTTGCCCTTCTGTTATTAATGTCTGGGGCAGCTTGGTTGGGAATAAGAACAGTATATCCTACCACCACCCGCTCAGCCACCAACTTCTCAATGAACTTGCTCTTTCCTGTTTCAGAGCCATGGAGAGCCTCAGACATTGGATTTTCCTTTAGGGCACCCAGAGGGCAGGTGAGCAGTTGGGGTGGGACTCTGGGAGGTCTTGGGGCCTAGTTTGGGATTTATTTTCCCCTCTGGACTGAGGGTAGGAGTGGAGGCTTCTTCCATTTGCTCTAAAGAAATGGAAGCACAGATGTGTGATGTGGAGTCACACATATATATGCAGAAGAGGAAGGACCTCTCTTCTACCTAGATATCTAGGCTTTGGTGATTCTTCCTAAAAGTCTGACAATTCTGGGTTGTTGCGTTTTTCTTTTTTATCAGAAAGGGCTGGAGCACATATGTGGGGTTGGGGACAAACCTTAAGGGGGTCTTTTGAGTTCCCTGCTACTGCTGAAGTCTTACACTAGCGCTGTGCTCTCCCTGCAGCCCCCTGACCCAAGATGAGGGAAGACAGGTGGAACTGCCAGTGTAGGCACAATTCGAAGGTAAGAGGCGGATTTTCATTTCTCTTCACCCCTTAAATAGAACTCTACCCTTCTTTAGTCACTCTCCCTTGTTACCCACGCCAACTCCTGAGGCCCTCACACTTGAATCCCTCTCACTTCATCTTGGTCCTGTTTCCTCTTCATCCATTGATTACCAGGTCCAGCCAAGCCCCTCCTTCCCAGATCACCTCAGGTCACCGCCCCCTCCCAACCCCATCCACATACCTGATGTCAGGAACTGCTACCTCGGCCTTTCTAATCCCGCCGCTCTTTCCATCCAACTTTCAACAAAATTGCTGCTTCTCTAGTTTTGTTGTTGCTGTTGTTTGGCTCTGGGGCTTGAACTCAGAGCCTGGGTTCTGTTCCTTAGCTTTTTCACCCAATCTGGCTTTTGGTAGTTAATTGGAGATAAGAGTGTCACAGACTTTCCTGCTCAAGCTGGCTTTGAACCATGACCCTTAGATTTCAGTAGCTAGCATTGCAGGCACGAGCCACCATGCTTGCTTTCCATTGTGGCTGGAAAACTTTCAGTAGCTCTGCATGGCCAACCACTTCAAACCCATAATCCTTAGCTTGCTTCCACACCCTTTCAGTACCTACCCTTAGCATCCATCTCTTGCCAGGCTGGTCCCCAACCAAGGTCAATGCTTTCTCCCTATTTTAGAGTCATAATCCAGGCTGGGAAGCAACTCAATGGTAAAGTGCTTGCCTACAAAGTACAACACCCTGGATTTGGTCCACAATATCAAAAAGAAAAGAAAAGACAAAACCCCCAAATTACAGTTGGAATCATGATCCTATAGAAGTCCCCTGGCCTGCCACAGTCCATACCATGTTCAAAATAACACTGGGAGAAAAGGCCTTCCTTGTGTCCCTCCTCGCTGCTCCTCATTCCTCTTCTCAGGAGGCCCTTAGTTAATTAAAGTCAATTAACCATCTCTCCTTTAACAATTTTCTATGTTGAGGGGGTGAAATAGATCAGGAATACAACATTAAACATGTGGAGAGGTAACAATGAAATCTCTCCCCCTGTATAATTAATATAAACTAATAACTTTTTAAAATAAAAAAATCTCTACTCAGTGTGGCCAAGTCCCTCAAACATTCCTTATATGATGTGGTTTTCAGACCCCTCACCATCCTGGATACACACGTTTGTCAATGTCCCTCTGGAAATGTGGCGCCCAGCCCTGGACACAGTACTCCTGATGCTGTCTGACAAGCTCAGAGTCCAGTGGGACTGTTGCTTTCCTTGATCTGGACAGTACTTCTCTACTGGTGCAGATTAAGAGTGCATTAGTTATAACAATTGCATCATACTGTTGTTATATGTTGAGCTTGTGGTCTACTAAAACCTTTAGTCTATTTCTTGTGAGCCTTGGCCCAGCACACCTATGGACAACTTTTTAAACCAAAGTGCAGTTTATACTCACCTATGTTAAACCACCTCATTAGTTTTTGCCCATGCCCAGAGCCTCCTAAAAGAGTTTTCGCTATTAATTATGCCAACCTTTTAGCCCTCCCTCCCAGATATATCCCTTATCCACAGTGATTACCTTCTGTTGTTCTTGCCCACTATTGATAAAAAAAAAATGTCACCCAGATTCTTCTTCCCCAGCCCTAAATCACAATCAGCCCCTCAGGAAGCCCTCCCAACTATGTCCACCCCATCTGGTTACCCTTTAATTCATTCTCCTCTGCTCTTTTGTATTTGGTTAATACTATATCAATTCGCATCGATTTGGATGTTGTTTTATGTATTTTAAAATCTCATTTCATGTGTATATGTATTTTCTGCACTTCTAAGAAGATTGTAAGCCCCTTGAGGGCAGGAATTGTCTTACACTTGGCTTTTTTTTTCATCCTGGGTTCTAGAACAGAGAGGGCTTCTCCATGCTTGCCAAAAAATTCAATAAATGTTGACTGGCTGACTTCAGGACTGACTCACCAACTGACTCTGGCCAGCTGTCTCTAACTGCCTAGTCTTGGAGCTTACAAATTAGCTAACTAATTAGTTAATTAATCCCAACTGAGCAGCTAGTTAGGTGACTAACTAGTCAACTAGCTGGTAAACTGCCTGACAAGTTGTTGATTAGTGAGCAGATTGGCTAACTAAGATGGCAGATTGCCCCAATGATTCATGACTGGCTGGCTGGCAGATTAGCTGGGCGACCCATTCAAATTCCTAGTCACACCCTTTTCCACATGTAAGCAAGCTGTCACAAGTGTAGGGTGACAGATCTGGCCCCCTCCTCCAGAAAGAGGGGACCTGGCAAGTGCACAAAACCAGGGGGACTCGCTTTGAAAAAGAACAAGTCGTAACAACATACCAGGAATCCTGGGATCCTTCTTGGCAGTAGGGTGGGCTGAGATGGGTCAAGGGGTTAGCAGTGAGGACTGAAGGCTTCTCAGAACAAGTAAGTAGAGGGTAGAAGTCCCTGAGGACTTTGTGGCTCAGTGTTCAACTACTAGGAGCTACTAGTTCTCCCTCCTTCTTCCACACTCTTGACCTTCCACCCTAATTCTCTTTTCCCTGTCTTCCTACTTGTTGGTCTATTCAAGCTTCTTCCTCCACTCAAGGTTTTACTTGGAAAGGGAACTATTTGATTCTGGGGGTACAGCCCAAAGGTGGTTCCCATGCCAGGCACCAGCATCCTCTGAGTTAAATGCCTGTGTTCAGACTGATTGCTGCTCTAAAAAAAAAAGTCCCAGAGGCAGAGAGACTGAGTGGAAGACACAGAGCTTCAGAAAATCTAGTCCCCAGAACCTCAGCCCAGGGAATTGGGAGAGGGGGCAGTGGGCTACAGCATGTCCTCTAAGTCCTCCTTCCCTTCTGGGCCCTGGCAGACCCTGGGGCCTGGCCAGACCAGCCTTGCATGGGAAAGGGCTGGGAGCCAGAGGCTGTGGGTCCCATCTTCCCTCCTTACCCATCATAAGCTTGACCAATAGGGCCATGGACATGGAGTTGGGGAGGCGCCACACAAGGTCCAAAGTCAAGCTGTTGGATGGAGTCCAGGGGATTTCTGTTCTGGGAACAAAGCGTTCTGAGAATGCTGGGCAAGGGGACAAGGATGGGGGTGGGGTGGGGATAGGGTAGGGCCCTGGTTTCCGTGGATGATGCAGGAGGCAAATCCCTTGATCCATCAGGAGGAGACTGGGTTGCTCAAGGGTAGCATGTATAATGGCAGGATGGGAATATCCTTGTTCCTACACTGCCTCTAGACTTCACCCCTCTGGCCAAGCCCTTCCTCTTCAGTTGCCTTCACCTAAATATCATCCATGAGGATCTTTTCTGGGTGAGGGTGTAAAGATGGAAATGTACAATTATTCTTTGCTAGAGAAAGCAACAGTCACCCTTAGTTCATTGACCAAGGCCAATGAGATAATCTTGCCTGTGTAGGGCGAGGGGTCTAAGGACCTTCAAGAGTCCACCCATTTCTCTATTGGGTCTATCTGCCTGAGTAACGGCCCCTCCTCCATCATGGCTCAGACCTCCTCCAGGCCCTATTACCTCCCACTGTGGTCCCTGGTTTCCCCAGGAGGAGGTAGGAGGTAAGGCCAGTCTGTCCAGAGGCTTGGGCTACTGCCAGGGAAAACTGCCTTGTCCCTCTGTGGTGTCTGGGATGGCTGGGAGGATGAGGGAAGGGACAGAAGGAAGTCCTTCCCAAAGCCAGCTGGCAGCCCACAGGAACGCCGTGAAGAGCCCCTCCCCTAGCCACGTCCTCAGCGACCCTCCCCACACTCCCACTCACTGACCAGCTTCCCATCTTTCCCTTCCAGTTGAACGCACAGGACTATCTCTCCATGGGAGGAGACGTTATGGGAGCATCCATCACCAACCTTTCCAGTTGTCCTCTTGGAAATGTGGTTTGCCTACCACCAGACCTCTTGCCTGCCAGGACTGGACCAGAACAGCCATGCTAGCTCCTTCTGCCTTGACCCTTAAACCCTGAGCTGAATGAGAGACGGCCGGAGGATACCCCTACACCACCGCTATTTATTGTGGGCCCTGGAGGCTCCCTGTGCTTGAGGAAGGCTGGCGAGCCCCACTCAGGACCCTGGCCCGCAGAGACTGCAATTTCCTCTGACTCGTCTCCAGGGGACCTACTTGCCTGTGGCAGGTTGGAGACCAGAGTGGAAGAGCCCTGCATCCAAAGGACCCATTTGGTGCCAAGGAATCCCAGAAGGGACAGGCAGGGACCTGTCCCCAGATTGGCAGGGCGGGACAGCCTCCATCTGATTTCCCGTAAAGGCGTGAAGCTCAATACACAGACGGGAAGAGGAGGCCGCTGACTGTTTGCTGACAGCTTTTACTGGGGGGGGGGGGTCTGTCTACCCTCCACTTGCCTAAGTGCCCTCTGTTGGTGGCCAGGCAGGAAGGAGAGGCCAGCCCTGCCCTCAGGACTTGCCCAAACCTGGCTCAAGATGCCCAGAGGAAGGACCCAACTCTGGCCTCTGCTTCTCCTCCTCTCCAATCCCTGCCAGAGCTTCTCCGGGAGGCCCAGAGGCTTCCCTCATGAAGGAAGCCATTGCACTGTGAAGACTGAACCTGCCTGCTGAACAGCCTGCCCGCCCATCCACCCCCATGAGTGAACATCCGTCCAAATGTCCTCCCACCCTTCCAGCCCCTCCCCGGCTTCCTATCTTGAGCTGGCCTCACTTGTTGACTAGGGGAGCCCCTGAGCCCTAACTTTCCCCTGCCCCAGCCTTTGACTCAGGGGGAACTGTGGAAAACGACCCTCCCACCCCAAGCCAGAGCTGGTCTTTAGGCTGTGTCTTTCACCCAGGTTTCTGCATCTTGCACTTTCATGTTCCCAAGAGGGAAGTGACTAGAAGGAGGGGAGGTGGAGGCAGAGAGGCCACTGGGAGAGCTCTGACTGCAATGGGTCTTAGAAATATGGATGTGCCTGAGGTTAGGAGAGATGACTGCACCCTAGTCCCTCAGCCCAGTCTCCCTTCCCTGCTGCCCACAGCCTAGGACTGAGCAGGTGGTCCCCATCATCCAGTCCCACCCATGTGGCTCCTGACTCCCATCTTCTCCGGCCCTCCTTTCTCCTGTCCTGCCCTGGCAGGCAATGACACCCTCCCCCACCACTCACCCCATTCCCCCCCAGCAGCTCTGGCCAAGAAGCCAGGGCTGGAAAAGGACCATCTCAGTCATCCGCTTCCAACTCTGCTCAAAGGGCGGGCCTCCACTTCCTAGGCCAGCCCCTGGCTGTGACTCTGAGACCTGAGCAATGGGTGACAATGCTGTCACTTGCCTTTCAGTCCCTTTATGCTGCTGTGTCACTCCTGCCACCCCGAGTCCTCCACTGAGAGAACCTGTCTTCCCTCAATGCTGTCAGAGACAGAAAGGGTCTCCAGGCCCAGCCACCCCTGTCTTGGAGCTGATGGCCTAAGGAAAGGCAGGCAAGAACTTTCTAGTAGGGCTCACCCTTCTAGTCACAGACTCTATATTCCATGCTAGAAAATATATTTTTTAAAATGAAAGGAAAAGCATAGAAAAAAAAAAGCATTTCTCCATTCCCCTCCACCTTAAACCTACAGTATTTTAAAAGTCAATAAGGCAAATCCAGCCCGTTTGCAGAAGCTCTTTGTGGGCATGTGGTGACACAGATGCAGGAGGAGCCCCAGAGCCACCTCTGGGTACCCCTATACCTGCACAGGAACCCCTTATTTCTTCTGAGAAAGCTCAGAGGGAACATTTGGCTCACGAACTGTGAGACTGCGTTTTTATACTTGGAAGTGGTGAATTATTTTATATAAGGTCATTTAAATATCTATTTAAAAAATAGGAAGCTGCTTATATATTTAATAATAAAAGAAGTGCACAAGCTGCCACGTGTGAGTCATGGGAAAAGTTGCTTTTGGGGTGTGGGTGGCAACAGTAGGGGTGGGCGGGCAGCAGCTGCTGGGTGAGCCCCAGCTCAGAGCGTTTTTCCAAGGTACACGGGGAAAGGAGCTCTCTCCAAGTTTTGATCTTGTTACGAAAACCTCCTGTGCTATTGCTGTCCCAAACACATTCATCTTGTGTATCTATTTCATAGGAAGAGGGCCTTAAGCAGCCAAACCTCAGCCCTGGCCACTTGCGCCGCTCAGGCCCAGCCCAGCCTAATAAAATGACTGGTTGGGCTCCATCCAAGGGCCCCAGAGGCCTCTGACAAGGAGGCTCTTTGACCACTCAACCCTGCTGTCCAGGGGAAGCTGGCCTGGGCCAGTAGGGCACTGAGGTGAACCAGTGCTGTCTCTAGCCTGGGAAATGGGTGGGGCTAGGAGGAAAAGGAGCCTCTAGACTATGAGAGGCCTAAGGCCTGATCTTCCTCCCCAAGTAAACCGGGAAACCACAGATTTGGTCTTCCATGGAGAAAGAAGTGTTAGGAGAGGTCAGAGAAACTCAAGGCCCAATATGTCCCAAACACACACACTTCAGGCAAAGCCAGGGCAAGAAGAGCCTCCTATCCCTGAAAGTGTGGTGGACAATTCTAGATCTCAGCCTCAACTTCCCAGTGAGTCATTTGAGTTCTTTCCGAAATGCTGATACCCAAGTACTAGATCAACAAAATCAGGATTTCAAGGTTGAGGCTCAGACACTTGATTTTTCTTTTTGGGGGGAGGTGCCAGTCCTGGGGCTTGAACACAGGGCTTGAAAGCAAAGCAAACAATTCAGCTCCTCAGCAGCACTAGCCACACCTTAAGGACTTAGTAGCCCCATGGGCTTCCATGTTGACCACTGGGTAAGATGGCATTTTCATTATCACAGAATTCTACTAGACAATGCTGCTCCAAAGGCTCAGGCCTGAAGTGACCAAAGTTACAGGAACAATCAAAATCTCCAGGATCTAAGGAGTCACTCACCCTTTCTGTGTGCACCCCCTGCCCATCCATCTTTCACCATTTAGTTCTCTAAAGCCAGTTCTTGCCACTAGCCAAAAATCCTCAGAAAGAATTTAAAAGAAACTCTCTCACATTCTGTCCTTCAAGGCCCAGCTCATAAAGTTTGCTTTACTGAGATGCTTTCCTGAGAAGACTCAGACCCTTGAGGTCCAACCAGCCTTATTTCCTTCCTTCTCTAAGATCTGCCAGTCTTAGTATCTACCTGTTTGCCTATCTGTCCCACTAGGCTAGGGACTGTGGGAGAGCCTATGCTGTGTCCTTCCTTGTACCCCAGGGGGTACAAGAGATTATTTGACACAGAGTAGGGGCTTAACCCAATAATTTGGGTCAGAAGGTTAATATTAGATATACGAATAAAGGTATGTAATGCAAATTATTATTTTTTTGTCAGTCCTGGGGCCTAATCTCTGAGCCTGGGCGATGTCCCTCAGCTCTTCAGCTCAGGGCTAGTGCTCTACCACTTGAGCCACAGTGCCACTTTCCGGCTGTTTCTGCTTATGTGGGGCTGAGGAATCGAACCCAGGGCCTCATGCATGCAAGGCAAGCACTGTACCACTAAGCCACCTTCCCAGCCCTGGTAATGCAAATTCATACCAGACTTAACCACTGGCTTTTTCTAGGGGCCCCATTGGTATTTGCCAACAGAATCAGTGCCCAGGCTGAGGGGATATTTACAGCAAAGACATCTGGCCTCTAATGGAGTTGGGGCTAATCTAGCATCCTGTTTGATTCCAAGGTGGTGGCGAATGGAATGTATATTTTGAAGGTTTTAAGCAAGGATGATGGGGAAAACATACAAATAACAACAACAGCAACAAAATCTCAACCCTTATGTATCATTCCAGAAGCCCTAGCAAGGCCAGGGACTCTCAGCAGGTCTTTTCCTTGGATTTTCCTGCTGTAAGAGCTTAAGCAGCACTGTCCACTTGGGATTCCACATGAGAAAATATATTGCCTCATTGTTTAAGTTGTGGTAAGCCTTTAACCTCTCTGAGCCTCAGCTGTAGAACTACTGTGAGAGTATGAACCAAGTATACCTGTACTGAGGATCAAATGAACGGACAAATCCCAAAGCACCTGTGCCTAAATAAAATGTGCTCTGATCTGCCCCTGACAGTGTGTCCTAGAGTGCCAGGGAAAATAGGTCCCCTCAGGACTCTCACTGGGAAAGTAGAATGCTGTCAAAGCCTGGTTAAAGATGGTGGTGCTAGCTGGGTGCCTGTGACTCACACCTGCTATCCTAGTAACCTGGGAGGCTAAGATGTGAGGATTGTGATTCCAAGCCAACCCAAGCAGGAAAGCTCATTAGACTCTTATCCCCCATTAGTCATCAAAGAACCAGAAGTGGAGCTGTGCCTAGAGCACCAGCCTTAAGCAAAGAATCTAAGGGACAAGTACTCATGCCTGAATTCAAACCCCAGCACTGGGGCAGAGTGGGGGAATAAGATGGCATGCTGAGTGCTGCCTCTAGGGACGAGCTAAGAGTATCTGTCTGGAGGGTGAGAGGCTTTGGGCTTTGGCTGGGCTGGTGAACAGGCAGGGTCAGGAACTTGGGCTTCGAGTATATAAGCAGAATGGCCCAGCCAAACCTCTAAACCTCCATCCGGCCAGAGGCAGGAAAGTGAATCAGAAGCAACCAGGAAGAAGCCTGAGGTTAACCTTCCACAGACTGTGGGTCGCGGCAAGCCAGGAATGGGAAAGGTTGCTGAGGCTCGCTGGGCATCCCACGACCCCGTTGAACAGGCCCTAAAGTCATTGGAGTAGGCAGGAACTGGTAGCCCTGGGGAAAAGAGGCCACAGTTCCCAGCCAGGTCCCCTCCCCTCCCCTAGCCAGGGCCCCTCTGCCAGAGCAGCATTTTTGTCTTTGGTTTTCCTCTTCAGTTTCTCAGAGCAGGGGGGTGGGCGGGGGAGGAGTGTCCGGGCTCTGCTGCTGTCTGGATGTTAGATCTGCTGAGGGAACAGGGTGGAAAGCCCCATGGCAAAGTGGTTGACATGGAGAGGCCTATGCTTTCCTGCTGTGGAGAACATGACTGCTGGAGACTGGTCACTGGTTTGAGCTCACAGGAAAGCCCACAGTCTGACCCTGTGGTCTGATGTAGAGCCCACACTGTCTCAGTTCCATGACCAGGTGGCTGCTAGTCAGAAGAGTTATAGACGACAGCTAGGGCAGTACATAGAGCTCCATACAAACAGGGCAAGTGACAGCCTGACTGGGTGGGGGAGGGAGAACTCTACACCTCCTCACTGAGGATAAAAGAAAAACACATGGGCAAAGGAGAGTAGAAGAAGCAAAATGGCATCACATGCATTCTCCTTGCAGACTTGCTCAGAGGAGTACCAGAAGCAGTGCCAGAGATTTCCATCAACATTCTCAAGAGTTTTTTAAGAAGTTCTCAGAGAGGTAGAGGACCACATTCACTAAAGAGAAAGGCCCATAAAGATATAAGGCCCATAAGGCCTGTGGGGAAAGATCCAGGATGGCACACACCTGTAATCCCAGCGCTGAGCAAGTGATGGAAGTGAGAACTTGCCTAAACACACAAACAAATAATCCAGAAAGGAAAAATAAGACCTATATTATTTCTATGGGGGGGGAGACAAAAAAGCAGCTCAAAAGCCTTAATATATCCAAGAAGCTTCCTTTAGCTTTCTTGTTCTGTTCTGAGTCTCTCTCAAATCAAAGCAGAACATCCTGGCCTATTCATTGGTGATGATGCAAAGAAATGGGTCCCTGATATGGGATCAGAAAAGATGTGGAAGAACCCTGCTTTCATGACAAGCAGTCTCATGAACAGATAGATGCTGAGTTGAACAAAAACCATAGAAATGATGATATGGCCTACTAAGCTAATGAAGCATCAAACAGCAGAAAAGGAAATCCTGGAAGCTAAAAGTAGCAAGAAAAAGAAGAGGGGGAAGATGAAGATGATGATGATGGTGATGAATAAGTTGGTTTATAGCATGTTTGTTTTTTTATTCTTGTCTATAGAGGATTTAACATCCTCTGAACAGAACTCACTCCTTTTAAGGAAAATATTGCACGGTGAGGCTAAAATTCGCTTTGCATTTCTACAATGCCTTTTTCTTTTTCTTAAAAAATATAATTGACATACTACCAAACGTATCCTTAGTCAGTCCTGTCCTGGTGATATTCTCAGTCAAAACTAACCTTCTCTGGACCAGATAGGACCTGTAAATTTACGTGAAAATTCAAAGCAGGTTCCTGCTGGTACAAGCACAAAGTTGTTACATGTAGGGTCAGTAATTTTTTCTTCTTTAGTTGTGCCTGCAGCAGTATATAAGAAATACTTTTGCTGTTAACTGACCACCACTCTGTAATTGCAACAAAGGGAGTGGCAGCTATATTTGTTGACATTGTGAATGCCTCTAAATAAATTGTGTGTGTGTGTGTGTGTGTGTGTGTGTGTGTGTGTGTGTGTGTACATGCTGCTACTGGGGCTTGAACTTAGGGGCTGAGCATTCAAAGCTAGAACCCTACCACTTGAGCCACAGCTCTACTTCCAGTTTTTTTTCTTTAGTTATTAGAGGTAAGAGTCTCATAATCTGTTCCTGCTTGGGCTGGCTTTGAACAGTGATCCTCAGATCTCAGACTCCTGAGTGGCTAGGATTACAGGCATGAGCCATGGGCGCCTAGTTATAAATACATTTTTACATTAACTAGTTTATCATAAAGGGTACAACTCAGGAACAGACAGCTGTGTAGGGTGAGATATGGAAGCATCACAGAGCATCCTCCTTCCAAGCAACAAACTGGAAGTTCTATAATTTTTTTAATTTAAGAAAAACATTAAAAAGAAATTATGGCTTAGAGTGGTGAAGGGCTGGTAAAAAATCCAAGTTGGCTTCCAACCACTCTGGTCCACTGGTCCTGCTCCTATTTTGAGGTTCTAGAAAACTGCTGTCCACCGCTCATACCAGTAAGCTATTTACTTGTCTCATGTGCATACCTGGTAAGCCTCATTCATTTTCTTACTGCTAGACTGTGAGGACAAAGTGGTCATTAACAGTCATTAGAAAAGATATAGAAGAGTCAAGCAACCACACAGCTAAATATCTAAAAGTACTTTAGTATGTATTTCATGATTTATAACTAAGTCATAAATTATGACTGGATGTAGGAAGATACAGGTGCTATGGAAGCTAGAAACAGAGGACCTGAGCCAGGATCGAAGGAGATGCCAGCCTTTAGGAAAATGGAGGCAGAAAAATCTGTAGAAAGCTTTCAAGCTATGTGAAATGCTCTATTGTTCCTTATTGTTGTTGGTGGTAGTAGTGCATCGTCATGGGGCTTGAACTCAGGTCCTAGGCAATGGCCCTGAGCTTTTTTTTAGTTGTTGTTTTAAAAACTATTTTGAACCACAGCTCCACTTCCAGTTTTTAGGTAAATAATTGGAGATAAGAGTCTCACAGACTTTCCTGCTTAGGCTGTTTTGGAACTTTGAGATCTCAGCCTCCTGAGTAGCTAGAATTACGGGCCTGAACCACCAGCATCCAGCTATTGCTTCTTCTTTTCTGAGATTATTAACAAAGTGGGATGGGAAACTATTAATTATCTGGTATGTGTGATACATTCTCTAAATAGTTTTGGGGCTGTGAATGTAGATCAGTGGTGAGCACTTGCACAGCCTGCATAGCTAGAACCCATGTGCAACTGGGTTCAATCCCCAGTACCACAGAAAGCCAAGCAAAGAGGATTCTTATTCCATCCTTATTTTAGCCCTGCAAGCCTTGTACTAGTGTGCTCTTAGATAGAGAAACTAAAGTTCAGAGAAACAACTCAGTCAACCTCATCACAGCAAGTAAGTTGCAAAGCGTGGATTTGAACTTAGGACTGGATATATATAAATCCCAAACTCTGTCACAACATCAGACACTAGAAGGCATTTAACAGATGCCCTTTGTGCAAAATCAACAGCTTGTGCTGTTCTGGTGGCCTTGGAGGGTCTTTAGGAGGGTCTTTTTCTTCCCCTCAGCATAGTGTTTAAGAACTGGAAGAAGGTGCCTGTGGCATCTGTGGCAAATACTGTCTGGACCCTGCTACTGACCCTAAACTCACCAGGAAAGGAAGAAGGGTCCTTCTGGGGAGTGTCTCCCTCTGGAAAAGGTCTCCCTCAACCATTAGCTCCTCTTTCTGACTTTCTTTGGCTTGAGTCCTTCATGAATCCTGTGCTTTCTCCTTCTCCATTCTTTGGAATCTTTGAAGTTGCTGGTTAATTATTGACCTAAGTAACATCTGGGCACTGATCATTCCAGCTAGCAGCAGGCTTTGGCATTATTCTCACTTTGCCCGATCATGACCTTCTTGGATGAAAAGCTAGAAATTTGTTTCCCTATACCCAGCCAAATCTCCAGAAGAGGTTATGGGCAAGGTTGGATCAGAATCACTGAAGTGTGACACCCATAAGCTCAACATGCTCAAGTGATTCTGAAGACACAAGTAAAAGGCTGAAGGGCCCTGCAGGTGGGAGCAAAGTCTTCCTCTGTGATATTTGGGAAAACTTCAGAAAGGACATCGTTATCAGAGTGCACTGTAGCTGTTCAATCATGTTTACCTGAAGTGAGTTCCACACTGACATGTAGGAATTCCTATCTATTTATTCTCCCAAAGAAAAACTTCAAGCTTGAAGGGAATTTGGCCAATTCCTGTGTTATGCTCAGAATATTTTTATATATTGGCATTAGCAACAAACCCCATAGGAAGGATAGAAACTTGATTTCTAGAGTAGCTACATTATATTACATCTAGTTTTCAAAAACAATTTTAAAAACCTTCAGCACTCATGAAGATGCCTTATGCATAACAACAAAAGCAATCAGTACAAACTGTCCTTGAAAAAGGCTAGTCATTGGACTTACTAGCAAAGATCTTAAATCACATATTTTACAAGTGTTCAAAGACTAAATGGGAGAACACACCCAGAAGAAAGAATCAGTGAAGTTGAAATAATGAAGAAATAATGAAGAAAAATGAACATATCCACAGAGACTTATGGAACATCATGAAGCATATGAACACATGTGTAATTGGAGACAAAGAAGAAGAGGAAATAAAGTGGGGAAAAAAGAATTTATAAGCAAGCAATGTTTGAAAACTTTTCACACTTGACAAGAGATGTTAATCAATAAATCCATATTCCAAGTAGGGTTAACTCAAATAGATGAATGCCAAGAAACATCATAATCAAACATTTAAGAGGCAAAGATAAGAGCCTTTTGAAAGAAGCAGAAGACTCATTCAGTAGCCAAAATCCTGAATAAGATTAACAGCTGATTTTCATAAGAAATCATGGGTACTAGAAGACAATGAAATGGAATACTCAATGTACTGAGAGGGGAAAGAATCAGCCGAAAATTCAATACCCTGTAAAATTAGCGTTCAAAAATGAAGGTGGAATTAAGGGATCCCCAGATAAACAAAAACTTAGTTTGTATCTAAGTATATCTGATCTATAAGAGATAATAAGGCCATACAATATTATACCTCGAGGGAGTTTTCAGCATAGAACTTTACACAAAGATTTACTTAGAATTATACAGATATGCCCCCACCACTACCACCAAGGTTGGAAACTCTATATATCTCACCCCAAATAGAAATAACTAAAAACAATAAAGTACAGTCTTATTCTATTTTTTGTGCCACCCACAGGCTTCTCTTCCTCCATCACATTCTTCACAAGTGCTGCTGGCTTTAATTCAGGCATTACTAATGTTTAAAACTAATTATGCCTTAGGACCCATGAACCTGGTAAAAAGCCTTATTAATCACCAACACTTCATTCACAATGTCAGAAGAAGGTTTCACTTCGATCTAACAGGACTCCAGAAGGTTCCACAAAATGTGAAACTCATTTGATTAAAAGTATGTATGTAGATGGCAAAAGAAAACTCACTGAAAGCTGTTGAATAATAGTGGATGGGGGATGGGAAAGTGAGAATAAGCAAGGGGGGTATCAATCTAATTAATGGTGTGTGTGTGTGTGTGTGTGTGTGTATGTGTGTGTGTATGTGAAATATAACAACAAAACTCCCTTGAAGGACATATCCTATCTGGGAAGTACTATAAAAGAGAGGTGAGCAAATGGGAAAGGTGAAGGAGGATGAATTTTGTCAAAATACTTTAGGTACAAGTTTGAAAATGGAGCAATGAAGCATGTTGAAATTAGTTCGGGAAGAGGGAAATGGGGGTTGAGGAAGAGAAATGGAAGGGGTGAGTCTGATCAAGATATTTTGTATACAAAGAGACATGTCAAAATAACTCCTCTGTACAACTACTAACACTGATAAAAAATATGGAAGAATAAAAGACATAATAGAAGTTTTTTTTACTCAAATAAAATATATTGAATATTGACATGAATCCACATGTAAAAAAGAAAAGCCAGTAAGGGTAACTGCATAAGTAAATATAAAATGCATTATAAATTTTATATCAATGGGTTATCAATTTATTTCCTAGTTAATTTCAAAAGAAAATTCTTAAAGCAACAATTATAAATCTAGGCCAACTGGCAAAAAAAAAATATGGAAAGCTGTAATAGTCTAAAAGAAGGGTCTGTTCAGGTATTTAGCATACTCAAAGCCCTGGGTTCAATTTCCATTACTACCAAATAAAAAGGAAAAAAAGAGAAAAGGAAAAAAGATAAGAAGAGGGAAGAACATAGCTACATGGAATCAGAGAGGGTTTTGTTGTTGTTGTTGTTATATGGGACCCAAAATTTTGAGCACTACCAAAATTAAGTTGTTATTAGTTTGAACTAAATTGTTATAAAATACTAATTATTATCTCTATGACATCCCTTCTGGCTTGGGAAAGGAAAGCAGTCCACGTTCTCTTTGCCCCTCACCCTAGGTTCTACTCATACTTTTAAAAAAAATGCCAGCATTCCCTCAGTTTCCCAAGCCTTTTACCAGATAGCATCATGTTTCTTCCTTATAACAACCCCATGAGACAGAGACAGATTTTATAATATAAATATTAGAAGTGAAGACTATGGGACTGAGAAAGATTAGGACACATTGCCTGTAAATGGGAGAGCTAGGAAAATATGAGGATTAAAATCTGGCTCAGGAATTTTTCCTCCACTACTCAGCTCAGCACTTGGCCACCAGAGATGCTGGCTTCCTTTTCCTTTGTTTCTTTTTGTAACTTTTAATTCTCAATATATTCAACATCTGCCAAAGCAAAGAGATAGTAAAACAAATTCCCATGTTTCCATTACTTGGCTTCAACAATGACAGCCAATCTTGCCCATAAGTATGACCATAATCTTGACCATACTAGCACCTTCCTCCCCCACCTCCATTATTTTAAAGGAAATCCTAAATATATGCTTTCAAATGTAAAAACTTTAGTACTCATCTTTAAGAGATAAAAAAATCTATTTTTAAAAGATAACTGTAATATCCTTATTAATTCTGAACATAATAACTAAAGGTAATCAAGTATCTAAGTATTTCAGTTTCTGTAATTGTCTTGAATTTTTTTTTAGTTTGAATGTCTACCCAAATACCATTCATACAGCTGGATGATGATACAGACATTCATTTAAGTAATTGGTTCATATCTCTTAAACATCTTTTTATTCATAGACTTCATTCATCTCTTTCCTCCTGGCAGTTTATCTGCTTTTAAAAGTAATTCTATAGATAATTTTACATATAGAGTTTCCTAGAATCTGGATGTTTCTGACTGTATCTCCAAAGCATCACTAATTGGTTCTTCTATTACCTGCATATCCCATTAACTGGAAGGTAGATCTAGAGTCTTGCTTAGATTCAGATTTGATTTTTTACAAGACTATTTCATGTTGTCTTCAGCTCAAGAGATACATAGGATATGTAATGTCCTTTTTCCCTTACAACATTTTACTTTATAATTTGGAAACAGTTGGATACTAGGAAAGTAGTTACACATTGATAGTTCCTCATTGCAATGGATTTTAATTTCTGTTTGTTTTACAGTGCTGAGGATCGAACCAAAAGCCTTGCACATTCTAGACAAGTGTTCTCCCACCAAGCTACAACCTTTGCTCTACAGAAAAATTTCAGGCATTCATTATTGCTTTGAGAATATTGAGTGATACAAGAAAATATTTATCATATAGTGAGAAGGAAAAATATGAATAAAAATACATGTGGTGCAACATATATTTACACACAGATTAGAAAGAACTACTAATTTCAAGGAAATTAGTAATTAATTTTTAATTAATTAATGTAATTAGTAATTAACTTCCAGTGATTGTGTATGAAGAGAGTAAAATTAATGTTGGAATTATACTAGCTGCTCAGGAGGCTCAGATTTGAGCATGACAGTTCAAAGCCAACCTGGGCAAGAATATCTAACTCCAATGAAACACAAAGCCAGGAGTGGAGCTGTGGTTCAAGTGGTAGAGTGCTAGATTTGAGAAAAAGAGTAAAGGAACAGCCCCCAAGACCTGAGTCTAAGCCCCAGTACTGGCATGCATGCACCTCCCCACCTTGATTGAAATTATAGATGAATTTTTGTTTATTCTTTCTATATCTTCCAATTTCTCATATGCATTTATATTACCTTTATAGTCAGCAGAAACATTCTGTAAACCTTCTACTGTTGCATGTGAAATTGTGATTTTTGTTTTTTGGTCTGAAGTCATCCACAGGACCGCAAAATGTTACCTTGAGGCAAGATTTAGACTAAGCAGAGTGACCATAGAACAAATTGCTAGTCAGTTGTTATTTGACCACTAGCTGTTTGATGTCTCTAAATGGTCATTTTGGTCACAGAAAACAATCTTCCTTTCTTAGGGCCCTAGCAGGAGTGGAGACAGTGCACCAGAAAGGCCAGAAGAGCAGATTCGTTGGCCTAATCAAAGGGCTTAAGTCTTCAAAAAGTTCAATCTCAGCTGGGCACTGGTGGCTCATGCCTGTAAACCTAGCTACTCAGGAGGCTAAGATATGAGGATGACAGTTTGAAGCCAGCCAGTGCAGGAAAATCCATGAGATTCTTTTTTTTTAATTTTTATTTATTTTTTATTGTGAAAATACTGTACAGAGGGGTTACAATTACATGGGCAAGATAATGAGTACATTTCTTATCAAGCATTGTAGCCTCCTCCTTTGTTTCCCCTTCCCATCCATGAGATTCTTGGCTCCAGTAAACTACTCAAAAAAGCCAGAAGTGGAGCTGTGGCTCAAGTGGCAGAGTGAGCAAAAAAAAAAAAAAAGCTCCAGCCTTGAGTTGGAGCTTCAGGATAAACCGCGCACGCATGCACGCACGCACGCACACACGCACAGCTCAGTCCCTGGGTCCTTCTCCAAATCCCTCATCCCAAGACTTTACACATGACCATAGAGGCATGATCCTCCAGCAAGGACACCAGAGCAATTGCAGATACTCCAGCAGTGCTAGTCAGTGCAGCAGCTTACCATGAGAGCATGCTTGAGGGTGCCTTGTCCAGGACAGCAAGGCCAAAGGCAGGTTTGACCCAAAGAAAGGAAGACATGAAATTTCCACTCTGACTTCCATCTTTTTCTCCTTTTTCAGATGAATATCTTGAACATATCTGGCACCTAATATTAATCTAGAAGAAAAGATTTTATTTTAGGATAACTGAGGCCCCTTTCTAGCCTGGGTATGTTAATGTGGGGGGGGGGAGTGGCTGGGAGGTGGAACCCATTTCCTTCCACAGTCCAAGTGAGGTAAAGCAAAAGGATCCAATTCTCTATAGGGCACTTGGACAAGAGTTAAGAACAAGGATATTAAGCACAGTTAAATGCTCTTGAGAATGTTAACTTTGTGTTGGACTTTTTTTTAAGTCTTTATTGTAAACATGCTGTAATATTTTTGTTTTGTGAATAAGTTCAGTCCTTTGAATGGCAGCCAACAGATATTCCTTTAAGCCTTGCACTGAGATGTCAGTCAACCTCTTCTCTGACAGCAGGATAGACTGCTTTCATGACAGCCCAGCTGTTTTGAATACTTTATAATCACTCTAAGATTATTCCAGCAATTGCAGAGGACCTCTACAACCAGGATGCATTCTTCAGAAAGCCTTGTCCCAGTTGTAATCACTCCAGACACCTACATCCTCTTAGAAGACATCAATCTAAGACACATCTTAGTGAACTCTACATGACCCTGCTCACTGTGCAACTATTCTCTCTCAGCCAAGAGGAGAGTACTTCTCCCAAGTCTCAGCAGAAAACTTGTGATGGATGCAATGCAAGATCTGTGATTGATCTTTATGTAAGGCCTGTGATTGGAAGTTGTGATGGTGTGCCATAATCACTGCATTTGATTGCCATACTCATGTCACAAACTCCTTCTGGCTCTATACCAACTTATCATCCAGCAGGCACCCTGCTG
This sequence comes from Dipodomys ordii, assembly GCF_000151885.1. NCBI lineage: Eukaryota > Metazoa > Chordata > Mammalia > Rodentia > Heteromyidae > Dipodomys > Dipodomys ordii. The sequence continues at coordinate 1,119,951 of NW_012267362.1, read as the reverse complement.
TACTGCCCCCTGTTGTTGAACATTAGCCCAAAAGCCCAAATGGTGGCTCAAACCTGTTACCCTAGCTATTCAGGAGGCTGAGATCTCAGGACTGACTGTGGTTTGAAGCCATCCTAATCAGGGAAGTCTATGAGGCTGTTTGTTGTTGTTGGTGGTGGTGGTGGTCGTCGTCGTGGGGCCTGAACTCTGGGCCTGGGCACTGTCCCTCAGCTCTTCAGCTCAAGGCCAGTGCTCTACCATTGAGCCACAGCACCACTTCTGGCTTTTTCTGCTTATGTGGTGCTGAGGAATTGAACTCAGGACCTCATGCATGCAAGGCAAGCACTCTACCACTGAGCTACCGTCCCAGCCCCTGCGAGATTCTTATTTCCAACTAACCACCCCCAAAGTAGAAGTGAAGCTGAGTTTCAAAGTGGTAAAGTGCTAACCTTGAGCAAAAAAACCTCAGGGACAGGCTCTGAATTCAAGCCCCAGAATTGACCAAACACACACACACACACACACACACACACACACACACACACACACGCATACACAAAACAAAAAACCCCAAGTGGTCCTTTCTTGACTTTGATCTTTACCATGGATAGAGGAGGCTGAGCTGGTAATATGAAGAGAAGAAGGTAACAGCAGTAGCCATGCGAAGATTGAAGAGCTCCAGAGAGTAATCAAGGTCAAAGACGGTGAGGAAAAGAAAGGACTGAGCTCATGGAAAATGGTAGAAGTACAAAGAAAATTGTGAAAAGACAAGGAAATACAGGCCCTGGTTGTTAGAAGATTGCCAAGGGATTACAAGCCCTTATAGCTGAGAGTCCCAACAACCAAGCTGATGCTTGAGAGCTGTGACATTGGCCACTGTTAAGAAGTCACAGCAGACACCTGAAAACATTACAGGAAGGAATAGGAGCTCCTAGAGCTCCTTGGCACAGGCCAAAATTTTCTTAATAAAAAGCCAGAAACACAACAAATCAAAGAAAGGTTGGACAAATGGGATTGCATGAAGTTGCAGAGCTTCTGCATGGCAAAGGACATAGCAAGATCAATAGAAAGCTCACAGACTGGGAGAAAATCTTCACTAGCTATACAACAGACAAGGGTCTCATATCTAAAATATATTTAGAACTCAAAAAATTAAACCCACCAAAAACAAATCCTCAAGGAAACAACCACCCCATCAACAAGTGGGCTAAAGACTTAAAGAGGGATTTCTCTGAAGAAGAAATAAGAATGACCAATAGACTCATGAAGAAACACTCAACTTCTCTGGCCATAAAAGAAATGCAAATCAAAAGAGTCACCTCACACTAGTTAGAATGGCTATAATCAAGAAACATAATAACATCAGATGTTGCAGGGGATGTGGCCAAAAGAAAACCCTATTGCACTGTTGATGGGAGTGTAAACTTGTTCAACCACTCTGGAAAGCAGTATGGAGGTTCCTCAGAAGACTATACATAGAGCTCCCCTATGACCCAGCAATCCCACTTTTGGGCATTTACCCAAATGAAAACAAATAGGACCATACTAAAGCCACCAGCACAACTATGTTTATTGCAGCATTATTCACCATAGCTAAGATATGGAACCAACCCAGATACCTCTCAGTAGATGAGTGGATCAAGAAAATGTGGTATATATACACAATGGAATTCTATGCTTCCATCAGAAAGAACAACACCACTCCATTTGTTAGGAAATAGAAAGACTTGGAAAAAATCATATTAAGTGAAGCAATCCAGACCCAAGGAAATTTAGGTCCCATGGTTTCCCCTATTTGCAATAATTAATATATATATGGGATAATCTTATCAGATGAGCTGTAAAGCTCAAAAGTTATGTACACATATAAGCTATGTACATATAAGATGATGCTAAATGAAATGAACACCAAGATATGGACACAAGATGTCTGTCTTTGTTGTTATTGTTTTAAATGTACTATGAGATTTTTTTTGTTTCCTTTGTATATTCTTCCCCCTACAGTATATCTCCTGTTGTCACTGTACTTGATTTTGGTACACTGCATTTTTTTTTCCAGTCCTGGGCTTGAACTCTAGGTCTGGGCGCAGTCCCTCAGCTCTTCAGATCAAGGCAAGCACTCTACCACTTGAGCCACAGCACCACTTCTGGCTTTTTCTGCTTATTTGGTGCTGAGGAATCGAACCCAGGGCCTCATGCATGCAAGGCAAGCACTCTACCACTGAGCCACCTTCCCAGCCCCTACACTGCATTTTGTATGTACAAATTTCTTTCTTTCTTCCCCTCCCCTCTTTGGAACGGAAAGGAAATAACAAAATGCTGAAACAAGGACACAGAACGACCCATAGCAACAATGATACCACAGCACAGTATATTAGAAACAGACTTTACAACTTTGGGCAGGGATGGGGTGGGGTGAAGTGGAAAGGAGTGTGGGAGATGGGAAGTAAGGATAGTAGGAGAACAACAAGGGAAGGGGTAATAATGATCAACAAGTAATGCACTCATTGTCTTACTCAAGAAACTGTAACCCCTTGTACCCCATTTTACAATAAAATTTAAAAAAATTTAAAAGCAATGGGTCTTAACACTTAAGACTTGGGGTCTAGAACACTAGATAGAAGCAGCCACTGCTTCTAAGAGTAGAATGTGTGTGGGGGGGCGGGTGTGTGTGTGCTGGGGTTTGAACTCAGGACTTCATAATTGCTAGGCTTGTACTTTACCCTTTGAGCCATGTCTCCAGCTCAAAAGCAGATTACACTAGCCATCAAATGGTGAGCTACTGGCAAGCAAAGCCTAGAGCAATAAATCTCCAATTAGAGAATTTAGAGCCATAAGTCTATGGTCACTGTAGCCTAGAGCCATAGCCTGTGGTTCTTGGATTTGGAGCTATAAGCCTTTGAGTCTGTCAGCTCAGCCCATAAACCTTGGCACTGAAGGGCCCAGGTTTGCCAACACTAGAAGAGCCACTTCTCAAGTATTCACAGTTTCTGAGTAGAGAAAAATAACCCTGCCATCTGATTAGTAACAACAAGGGCCATTTGAACTGCACTACTATAAGTAATCCTTTAAATGTGTGTCACTGCCAAGTGTTATTGGCTCATACCTGTAATCGTAGCTGCTCAGGATTTTTTCTTCTGTTTCTGTCTTCTTTAATTTTGGCTGAGCTTACTCATATTGAGTTTGTTAGACTTGGTTGTGGAGAGAACAGATCGAGGTACAGAAACAAGAAGACGGTCTATAGATCGGTTACTGAGGAGTCCACGTTCTTTTAATTAAGTCATTTTTTGTGCTGGTCCTGGAGCTTGAACTTGGGACCTAGGTACCATTCCTGAGGGTTTTTTTTTCTCTCAAGATTAGTTCTCTACCACTTGAGCCACAGTCTACTTCTGACTTGTTGGTGGTTAATTGGAAAGACTTTCCTGCGTGGGCTGGCTTTGAACCACAATCCTCTGATCTCAGTTTCCTAAATAGCTAGTATTACAGGTGTGAGTCACAGGAGAGTCCACATTCCTATACTGGCTTCTACTATGTACAAGACAGACAAGGTATGTGGCCATGCGAGTTTCTATCCATGAGATGCTGATAGACTTGTACAAAGATTTCAGATACCACCAGAAAAGAAAGCAAACAGTTGTGTCTAAGGAGTAGCAGAGATTCTGAAGACCATATTTTCTGAGGAAAAACACATTGGGGAGCAACTGGTGCCAGTGGCTTACACCTGTAAGTCCTAGTTACTCAGGAGGCTGAGATTTGGGTTCAAATCTCAGGTTTCAAATTTTGAGGTTCAAAGACAGCCTAAGCAGGAAAGTCCTCAGACTGTTATCTCCAATTAACTACCAAAAAGCAGGAAATAGCACGGTGGCCTAAAGTGGTAGAGCACTAGCCTTTAGCACAAGAACTCAGGTTAGTGCCCAGGTGCTGTGTTCAATCCTCAGAACCAATGCAAAAAATAAATGGGTGGCAAAATCTGACCAAAGTGACTTTGAGTAAGTCATTTAACTCTCTGTACTTCAGTTTCCTCATCTGTAAATTGTGTTGAATAGAATTATGCAAGTGTTGGTTGTTTTTATTATTTGAGGAATACAGAAATATTTCAGAAACTTGCTCAGTTTTAACAAAATATTTGCATTTCTAGCACATTCAAATGTGGGCGTTGTGAAACAAAACATTTGAAATTTGAGCTGTTCTCAGAGAACAAAAAAATCACCCCGATTTAGAGGAAAGGGGAGGGAGGAAAAGAGAAAGACAGAGATAGAATAAAAGAGAAAGAGACAGAGAGAGAGACAGAAATAGACATAAAGAGACACAGAGAGAAAGGCAGGCCTTGCATCTAACGAGTAGGGAAAGATCCGTGGAGTAGGAGAATCTTCATTAAAAATCTTGACTCCTTGATTTCAAAGTCCAAATATTAAGATAGAGGAACTTCACCTGATATCTCCCTGCCTCACCAGACTCCACCAATGTATGGGGCCTGCTTAGCACCTAGCATCTAGCACCCAGCACTTAGTATCATAGAGAAAGTATTCAGTGATCTTCTGGTCTTGAAAGAGAAGAGAAATCCAACCTCCAAGATCAATCAGTTCCTTATTTATTTTATTTTTGTTTATTTATTTATTTTGGTTGGTCATGGGCTTGAACTCTAGGCCTGGGCACTGACCCTCAGCTCTTCAGCTCAAGGCTAGTGCTCTACCACTTGAGCTACAGAGCCATTTCCAGTTTTCTGAGTGGTTTATTGGAGATAAGAGTTTCACGGACTTTCCTGCCCCGGCTGGCTTTGAACTGTGATCCTTAGATCTCAGCCTCCTGAGTAGCTAGGATTACAGGTGTGAGCCATGGGCACCCAGCTAATTCCTTTTTTATTTTTTAAACTAAGAACCAGACTCTGAACAGAACCATTTGTTTCAGTACCAACATTCTCCACCAACTTTTTAGATCTGTGTAATTTGATTTGGAAATGGCAGTATGCATAGAGGAGAAATAGACCATACTTTAAATATTTGACTTAGGGAATCACAATGATAAATGCCTTTCTCAGAGACTATTTTCCTTGTCTGTAGTAAGGTTTGAAAGTGAGCAACTGTCTCATTAAAAATTTTTTCTTAAAGTATTTTTTCTTAATGTTTTAAGTATTAAAAAAAAAGTTTACTCATGTCCAATCTCTGACTCTAGCCTGGCACGGAAATAGAGTGCTGACTTGCATCATACAGCCTGGGTTACCTAAGAATGCTATAATGAGAAGCTGTCAGGGTGGAAGCAGAGAAGCAGGAAAGCCAAGAAATAATCTGAAGATTAAGGTTATGGATGCCAGGTGCTGGTGACTCACATCTGTAATCCTAACTACTCAGGAGGCTGAGATCTGAGGATCACAGTTCAAAGTCAACCTGAGCGAGAAAGTCCATGAGACACTTATCTCAAATTAGCCACCAAAAAGCTGGAACTGCAGCTGAAGCTCAAGTGGTAGAATGCCAACTTTGAGTGAAAAATCCATGGGATAGTACACCGGTCCTGAGTTCAAACCCCAGTACCAGCACACATGCGCGCATGCACACGCATGCATGCACACACACACACACACACACACACACACACAGAAGATTATAGAAAAACTAGTTTGGGCTCTATGAAGATGCCAATATCCACACTGCTGTCATTCTTCACCCTTCAGGGGTTCAAGGATACCCACAGGCAATACAGCCCCTTGGCTGTTGGACTCCACACATAGTTTCCTCAGGTTCCCTCTGCATGAGACTTCTACTTCCAATCTCCCTTGCCAAATTGTCACTCTAGGACACTTTGCTGATCTACTGGTTGAAAATTGATCTGTCTCTTCTGTCACTCTCCTCGGCTTTTTCATTGACTTCTTTCTCATCAGGTGGATATTGCATTTTTCTTATACCTAACACATGTTATTATTAGAATGCTTTACAGGTTTAAAAGCCATTTCTCATGGATTTTCTCACTTAGCCCTTCCTCACTATAACTGATGAAGTAGCTCTTTTATGATTGTCATGGCAGGAACTGAACTCAAAGAGTTTAACTGTTCCAATTGTGACAATAAGCCAGGGCTACAATGCCAAGCCCCCCTCTGGACCATCAGCTCTTTGAGGGCAAGAATTCTTCCTTAATCCTAGTCATATCCCCCTAAGCCTAATACAGGAACTGATTCAGAAGAGATATTCAATGGATGTCTGCTTGATTAATAAATGAGTATAACCTTGGACAATCCTATCGCCTCTCCAAATGCAGTGTTATAGGTAAGATACATCATGGTGGTCCTTCCTATCTTCCTTCAGTGAAAGAGACAATGGCACCACCTCTCTGAACTTCCTTCTGACGCTTGCACTGTTCCTCTGAGGGCAGCTTTCAGGCATCCATTCCGTTCTATGGTCCTTTGTCATTGAACATTTATATATTAGTTCCCTACCCCTGCTGTAATAAATTGATATATACTTAGTAACAATGAAGACTTATTCTCTACTGTCTTGGTCAGAACTCTGAGGTCAGTTTCATTAGGCTAAACTCAAGGTATACACAAGGCTAGTAATACTGGATGCTTTGAGAGGAAGAATCAGTTCCATTGTCTCTTCCAGCTAATAGAGAGAGAGAGAGATCTCCTGCATTCCTTAGCATGTGGCCTATTCCTCCATTTTTAACGTTGATCACGCCTATCACTGTTATTGAAATTATATAACCTTTCTCTTCTCTGACCAAGTCTTCTACCTCCCTCTTATAAGGGCTCCTGGTATTACATTTCAGGCTCACCTATATGAAAGCATTCTGGAAATTAGAGTCTAGACATCTTTGGGGGGTATTATTGCACTATCACAGTGATCTTTGCTTCTAGAATTAATCTTTTTTTTGATATTTTTTAAACTTTAATATCTTGAGCCATTTTATGCTTACAAAAGGGTTTTCTTTTTTTATTTTATTTGTGAACATACTGTACAGAGGGGTTACAATTACATGGGCAGGATAATGCGTACATTTCTTACCAAGAATTGCAGCCTCCTCTTTTAAGGGAGCAACACAAGGCTTGCTTATTTATCTCTGTATTTCCATCTCCTAACACACTCTGCACATACAGGAGATGCTTGCTAAATCATTATGACATGAATAGCCAGTCCTATATCTATGAACTCCAGTTGCTTCTGCCTTAAGAATCATCTCAGCACAACATTCCAAAGTAATATAAATCTACGTTCCTCAAAAATGGCCTTAAAATAAATTTAATGAAATTCTCTCTGGGATGTAGAGGAAGAGGTTACACAGTACATTACACAGCAAGGCTTCTTAAAATGCCCTGGAGACATTTCTTTCTCCTTTCCAGGCCCCTCCACTCACTCTCTCCATCCACTGCCCAACTTTGTAATTATTCCCAGGGAAAATGCAAGAGCATCAGGATTTAATTTTAACACCACCCACTCTCAGCCAATGGGCAGGCTGTCACCAGGAAAGAGAAAAGCACTAGCCATTTCCTAAATTCTTGGTTATGTTCCTAGACTTGCCTCCCACACAGTGGGGTCTGTGAGGTACCCGTGATCTAGTGCCCAACACCCTCATGACTCCATCTGAGATCAGCTCTTCCTCACTAGAAGTAATTCAAGGGTAACTGCCTCCTGCAAGGGCCCAGAGGCTGCCCATATCTGTCAGCCCATCTGACACTTGAATACTGAGCACATCCAAGTTCCCCTCCTGCCCAGCATCTCCAGGGTGAATGATTTGGAGACCTTCTTTTCCCTCCTTCCAAATTAAGAGTCAAGGGTAAATCAACTGGCTCAGTAACCATCAGATGCTCGGACTTGATCCCCAGTCCTCTCTGAATCTCCACACTGTATTCCTAGACACCTTGCAGCATGGGCAACAACAGCTTGAGGGTGTGATCCCGACAAGGGCTAAAAGTTAATGAGAGTCTCAGCATAGGAGCTTTCTCTAACCCTCACGGCAACACTCGGAGTAATTTGGTAAAACATCTCTTCCAGCTGAGTGGAGTATGAATTGCACAAATAAGTAGCAGCTGCTCTCAACCTCAGCATATGTTCTAGTGTAGAGTTTTTAAGCATCCTGTTTCCTATGCAAAGGACACTGCATACACACACAATGGCCCAAATTGGACTTGTACTTTGACATGTGTCTGTCTCGTGGCTATAGCCTCTCAGAAAATCTCCTTGGCCTAATGCTCACTCATTCTCTACTTTCCAAGATCATAGGGCCTCTGAGATGGATATAGCTTTCTTTCTGGTGAGTATATAACAACGTTTTCCCAAAATGCCCTTGAGATATCTCCCTCTCCCTCTCCCCCCTCTCTCTCTTCCTCTCTCCCTCTCTCCTCCAAGTCCCTTTACTCACTCTCTCCATTTGTCTGCCCATCCAGTACCCAGACTGTCATATGTGCATCTTGTTAGTATTGTTCCCAGGAAAAATGCAAGGGCATTAGGATTAAATTCTAACATCATCCACTCAGTCTCCAGTTTCTGTCTACCCTGCCATCCTTCTAATCTCTTTCCTTCTCTTTGAAGGACAAGGCGTCCACAAGGCAGGTTAATGGCATCCATGTGCTAAATTCAATCCTCATTTCAAAGTATCACCAGGGAGTTTCTCGGATTTTCACTTTGTAGAGTTATCTGAGCCTGTGCAAGGTAGTTTTTCATCTTGCACAATAAGTTCTGGACAGGGCACTAGCCCAAATATTAGAGTTTTTGTCCCAAGGGTGACCTCTCTTGGCTTTGTTACAGAAAGATCACATTTCAAGCTCAAACATCACAGATAGTACCTCTGCTGTGTTGACATTCACATTCCATCAGGTTAAAAAAAATCCCCACATTGTCATTTTTAATGGTCCAACATGTTATGAAAAGAAAGTTTGCTTAGAAATTCCTCTATTATTTGACACCTGGATCTTATCCAATTTTTCAATTTTCTACATAGTATAAAATGGATGGGTCATTTTGCTTGCTTAATTTGGGGGGCATTTGTTTCCTTGCAGTTAAGTTTCCTAAGGTTGAATAAATAATTCAGAAAAATCCAGTATGCTGGTATCATGTCTATAATCCCAGCACTTGGGAGACTAAAGCAGGAAGATCACATGTTAGAGGCCAGCCTAGGATACATAGTGAGTTCTAGTCCACTTTGACCCACATAATGAGACCCTATCTCAAAAACAACAACAAAATAACAATCATCATCATCATTATCTAGAAGATAAGAACATTCTTACATATTTCACTGTTTGTTCAAAAGGTTGCACAAACTCACATTATTATCAACAACAGTCTCTGTTTCTCCATAGTTCAATTATCATGTTTATCATTTTATTTGCTTTTTATTAATTTAATAGTTCTGGAATAACAATATTTTAGTATGCTTCTGTTTATTGTTTTCAAGTTGTATATTTTTCTATGCTTCTACCTTCTAATTTGGGAATACATTTTCATCTTCTTTGGCAACTTCTGGAGTGGAATCTAGTCTCAAACTGTGTATTTGTTTCAGGACTTTCCTATTCTGGAATACATTTCTAGTAATCATATTTTAAAATAGATTTGGGACTGGGAAGGTAGCTCAGTGGTAGAGTGCTTGCCTTGCATGCATGAGGCTCTGGGTTCGATTCCTCAGCACCACACAAGCAGAAAAAGCAGGAAGTGGCACTGTGGCTCAAGTGGTAGAGCGCTAGTCTTGAGCTGAAGAGCTGAGGGACAGCACCCAGGCCCAGAGTTCAGGCCCCCCAACCGACAATAAAATAAAAAAGTATATTTTATTTTTACAGATGTTACATATATAAATACACATATCAATATGTGTAAATTCCATAATATCTACATTTATTCATATTCTCTCTTGACCATGATATACATAAATTTTAAAACATCAATAGGTACATTTCATATTTTTATTTATCTATATTCTCTCTCTTCTCCTTCATGATAATGTTATTTGTCTCAATATTCAGGCATTTATGAACTCTTTAAACATGAGATGGCCATGTGCTATTTTCCATTTTTAGAAACACTAACGTAAGGTTTTATAACAGTCTTTCTGAAGATTGCAGTAAATGATGTGATATATTGCTTTCTGTTATTAACTTCCCTTCTACTATTTTATTGCTCAAACATTAGCAAGCAAGAAAATCTCCCTGCATTGTGTATTTTGTCTACTTTATTGTACATTAAGTTTATAAAATATGGCATAAGGCAGATGTGCTACAGAAATTTGTTCTATCTCATTCACCCATTGGTTCATCAAATATGAACTAAATACCTACTATGTGAGAGGCACTCTTCTAGGGAAAAAGCAGCCAGACATCTGGAGGGGAGAGGGCTGTGTCAAGGGCATGGAGTTTGGTAACCCGAAAGGTGCCTGATGTGTTCGAGGGACATCTAGAAGTCAGAGCAGCCCAGCACAGTGAGGGATGGAATAGGAGGTGCCATCAGACAAGGGAGAATATTGATTTGTGGGGCCACATCTGGCATTTAGTCAGAGGAAGATGGGAAGCCTTTGAATGGTTTTCACAAAAGAAAGTAGGGTCTGACTTAACAGCTTGCAAAGGTCACTCTGGCTGTGGTGCTAAGAGAGCAATGATTTAATAAGAGCAATGGGAAAAGCAGGCAGCTCCATTGAAGGATCCTAACTGTGGTAAGGATAAGGGATGATGGTAGCTTAGGCCAAGGAAGTAGAGATGAGGTAGTGGGAAGTGGTAGATTCTGCATCTAGTTTTGACCCCCTGGATATGGAGAACCAAAGAAACAAGGCCAAGATGGCCCCATAAACTCCAGCCAGATCATTAGAAGGGTGTTTGTATCAGCTAGTTTTTTGTCACTATAATGAAATACCAGAGGCAGTCCATTTTATAAAGTAAAAGATTGTTTAGTTCATAATTTTAGAAGTTCAAGGGCATAATACCTTCCATGGCCAAGTTCTGAAGAAGCTCTCTCAGTTGCATCACATGGAGCTATTTGGTGATGGCCAGAGCATGCATGTGAACAAGTAATCAAACCAGGTCCTGGCATGGGACCAGAGACAGGTTTCTCTTGAAAACCACTGTTAAACAGCTTAGTTTTGTAACAAGTGAAGATGTTATGTTCGTTTTTTTCTATTTATAACTTTTAGGTTTTGATAAATGTGTTTTTATATAATACATTTTAAGTCCTGTGGTAAGGTCCTATTTTCCTATTCTCTAAGACTGACATCAATTATTCAGCTTCTAAAATAATATTATAAATCTTTAAACCAGTTTTACATTGAATCTATGAACTTTGAAAACTGTCACATTTATTGGATTTTGTTTTTCTAATAACGATCTAGTCTATCTCTCATCCGTTCACAGCCTCCTTCCCTTTTCCTGTTATAGTTTAATAATTGTCTTGGAATAAATCTTGTGGCTCAAGGAAAACCCTCAAGGCAATTTATTTTTGGTTTGTGGTTATGAATGGAATCTCTCTTTTTTATGTTTTTATTAATAAGCAGCTAAGCTATTTTTCACTGACAGAAATGTAATTGTCCTATGTGGGTTTCTTTTGGCTTGTATCTTTGCTGAATTCATTTATTTGTAATGATTTAGGAGATGCTTTTCTTGGAACATTTTAGGTCTATAATCATATCCACTGAAATACTATTTTTCACCCTTATATTTTTATGTCTTTCTAAAATAGCTATTAGCAGCATTTCCAACACCACATCATGAAAAGCAGCTATGAGAGGTCTTTCTATTGGTCTTTCGAGGAGAAGCAAATCCTGTTGGTACTTCAAATTAAGCACATGGCTCTTCTTATTTGAGAATAAAATTCTCTACATATAACTATAGAATAAGGAATACATATTTGATTTTCTTAACTATTTTTGCAACGATTATTAAAATATGATTGCTTAAAATTGCTTTTTCCACTTGTGATTTAGTTTTTTCCTATTTTCTCTCTTTCAAAAATGAAAATTAGCTAGTTTAATGAAGTGCTAAGAAATCTAAATGCAATTATTTTTACTATTCTCTTTAATTTTTACCAGCTGTCTGCATGTCTTTATCATTACATTTTTTGGAACCTAAAACTTGAGAATTGCTCATCATTCATTGTTCAATACATATTAAATGATTCATATTTGTGACTGTTAAATATACTTTGACATCACTTTCTAAAAAATATATTCATTAGATATCTTAATATAGTTGCACTATTTTATTTCTTTGTGGGTTGCGGGGATTGAATTTAGGGGCTGGGTGCTGTCCCTGAGCCTTTTATACTCAAAGCTAGTACTCTACCACGTTGAGTCACAGCAACATTTCTAGTTTTGTGATGTTTAATTGGAGGTAAGAATCTCATGGGGACTTTTCAGCCTGGTTGGCTTCAAAGCTGAGTATCTAGGATTACAGGCATGTACCCATCAGTATCCAGTTACTTGCATTATTTTAGTCAGAAAGTAAAAGAAGGAAAGAAAGAAAAGAAAGAAAGAAGAAAGAAAGAAAGAGATAAATGGAGGAAGGAAGGAAGGAAAGAAAGAAAACTTCTATGGGTAGGTGCTGATAGCATATGCTTGTAATCCTAGCTACTCAGGAGGCTGAGACTTGAGGATCACGGTGCAAAACTAGCCCAGGAAGAAAAGTCCAAGAGACTCTTATCTCCAATCAACAAGCAAAAAGCTGGAGTGCAAGTGTAGCTTAAGTGGTAGAATAATAGCTGTGAGTTTGGGGAAGGGAGAGCCAATAGAGAACAAGAAGCTCTGAATTCCAGCCTTAATACTGGCACCAAGCTATACATACATACATGATGCATGCATACATACATACATACGCAAATATTCTGGTTTTAATTCTTTATCTTGTGGGTAATGAATAGTTCTATTTCTTTTCTTCACTCAGTTGTTAAACATCCTCTCTCTTTATAGGTAAATTTTTCTCCCTTGCATATGTAATGTTTGTAAATGATATACTGATCTGACCTCTCTGATATTTCCTTGTTTTATTATCTATCCTTTAAGCCTCCTTCCTGACTCTCATGATTTCTGTACCTGGATTCTGTAATGAAAGAAAAGTATTGATCTCTGTGCTTATAGTTTGGCATTCCAGAATCCTTTCTGACATTCTAAGTTTTAGACAGGATTTGACAAATATTTGAACAACAGAAACATTTCTTGCCTGCAGTTTCTCATTTATATCGAGCAACAAACCCAGGAACTATGTATTATTATACTTATGTTATAGACTGAGGATCCAGAAGGTTAAGTTTTCAATGTTTTACATTTAGTAAATAGAATTGTAATTCAAACACTCTTGACTATTTTTATAGATATAGGAAGTAAAATACTACATTTTCTCTCAATTTCAACATAACTTTCTCGTAGTGTTATTTATATATTTGATGGGCAGACTATCTGTTTTTTTTCATTTTAAATATATATTTTAAAGTCACTAATACATTACTACACAATCATTATAAAATTAAAATGGCCCAAATTGGCGAAGATGTAAAACAATTGGAATTCTCATATTGGAAATGAAAAATGCTGCAATCACATTGGGAAACTGGCAGTTCTTTCGAAATTAACATATACACCTTTCATGCAATTTAGCAGCTGCATTTCTAAATATTTGCCTTCAAGGAACTGAAAATCAATTTCCACTTAATGGCTGGTTGACAAATGTTTGTAATAAGTTTATTCATGGAGTCCAAATCTGTAAACAATCCAAATGTTCACCAGCAGTTAGCTGGATAAACAAAACTGTGGTACATTTGTAGAATAGATAATGATTTGGGAATGAACTATTGAAACACATAATGTCATAACTAAATCTTGAAATTATATGAAAAACAATAAAAGTCAGATACAAAAGAGCACATACTGTATTATTCTATTCATATAAAATGCAAAGTAATCTCATAGCAGAAAGCAAAATCAGTGGTTTGGAGGCCAAGATTAAGCCATGGAATGCAAAAGGCTTAAGAAATCTTTTGGAGATGATGCAAATATTTTGTATCTTGATGGCCTTGCAAGCATATATAATTTTTGAAACTCTTTGTATTATGGATTTAAAATAGATGTGGTTTAACTGTACATCAAAGAAGTTGAGAAAAGTAGGTATATGGTATCTGGTAAACAATTAAACTGGCATAAAAAATGCAAAGTCTGCCTAACCCCAGATGCAACCACTGTTGCCAGTGCATTCTTTTCCTGTCTGCATTTCTAGAGATACTACTATTGGCCATAAATTGCAGATCTTTACATATCAGTACATTTAAAAGCAACCTTTTTCTTTTTTGTAAATAGTTGAATAATTATCTCTTTATAGATGTACCATAACTTACTGAGCCAGTCTCTAATTGATAGACTCAAGATTATTACTATTCTTAAGATTATTTCCATTCGGTTTATAAACAATAATGAGCATAAAGTTGCCGGGCTAATGAGTATGAAGCCATTTTTTTATCTTCAAAGATTAAATCACCCTCTCGGGAGTTTTACCAGTGTAAGGATCAGGGTATGGCTCAAGTGATAAAATGACTTCCTGTAAGCTTTAGCTGAGCACTGATAGCTCACACCTGTAATCCTAGCTACTCAGAAGGCTATGTCTTAGGCTGGGAATGTGACTTAGTGGTAGAGTAGTTGCCTAGCATGCATGAAGCCCTGGGTTCAATTCCTCAGTACCACATAAACAGAAAAAGCCAGAAGTAGTGCTGTGGCTCAAGTGAGCAAAAGAAGCTCAGGGACAGTGCCTGGGCCCTGAGTTCAAGCCCCAGTACTGGCAATAAATAAATAAGTAAATAAATAAATAAATAGCTATGTCTTGGAGGATTGATCCTTGAAGCTAGTCAGGACAGAAAAGACAGGAGACTCTACCTCCAATTAAACAGCAAAGAGCTGGGCTCAAAGGCATGGCTCAAATGGTAGAGTGCCAACCGTGAGCAAGAAAGTCTCACCAAACTCAAGGCCACAAATTCAAGACCTGATACTGGCAAAAAAGAGTAAGGCATTGAGTTCCAACCACAGTACAAAAAAAAAAAAAGAACCAAAGAATAGTTGGTTTTATTTTTATTTTTTGTTTTTAGAAAAGAAATTAGATCAATGTATATTTATACAAGTAGTGAGATTTCTATTTTTCCACAGTCTTCCTGCCATGGTTTGCTATAAAACTGTTTTAAAAAGTATATATCAGAACCAGATACTGGTGACTCATACCTGTAATCCTAGCTACTCAGGAGGCTGAGATCAGAGGACCGCAGTTCAAAGCCACCCTGGGCAGGAAAGTACATGAGACTCTTACCTTCAATTAAGCATGCGTGTGCACACATACACATACACACACACACACACACACACACACATACATACACATACACATACACATACACACACACACACACACAAAAGCAGAGCTGTGGCTTAAGTAGTAGAGCCTTAAGCCTTGAGCAAGAAAAAGTCAGGAACGACACCAAGTCTCTGAATTTAAGCCCTAGAACCCAAACAAAAACAAAAATACATATTAGTATAATTTATTTTTTATTTATCTCTTGTTAGAAGAATGAACTTTTTTATATTTTAAGGGTCATTTAAATGTACAGTTGCTTTAATTATTTTATGTTGTGAGTGAATTATTTGCATCTGCCTGCTTTTCTATAGGGTTAATGGTTTTTTTCATACTTCTAGAATTATTTATTTGTAATCTTGGCTTAGATCTCCTAGGAAACAGGACCTGAAGCAAAGCTTACATGCTAATGTGTAACTGAGGGACTACAACCCCAAGATAGCAAAAATGAAAGGGAAAAAAGCTGGGCGGGGTGGTTTATTTCTGTAATTTCAGCATTCATATGGCAAAGGTAGGAGGATCACAAGTTCAAGGCCATTCTTGGCTACAAAGTAAGATTCGATCTAAAAAAAAAACAAAGTAAATGGAAGTGAAACCAAAAAGAAGGGGAAAATATAGGTGTTTTGTTATCAAGTTGAACATAGCTTCAGGAGCAGACAAGTTTAGTTATTTGATAACATTCAGTGAATGTCAGTATAGAGAATGATAAAGGACTTAATAGTATACCCCCAACATATACTGGATTGGCTATTTGATTGCTTCAAGTTGAAAATGTTGGAGAAACCTGTTTAGTTTCAGAAAGAGCTAACTGACCTATTTGGAAGGCTGTAAAATTCCCTTAGGAAGCCAGGCTTTGGTGGTACATGCCTGTAATACTAGCTACTTAGGAGGCTGAGACCTGAAGATTGCTGTTTGAAACCAGTCTGCCTACTTAAATTATCTCCAATTGACCAGTAAAAAGCCAGCAGTGGCATTGTGGCTCAAGTGGTAGAGCACCAGCCTTGAAAGAGAAAGCTAAGGGACAGGACATAGTACATGCATCCTTAGTCCATTCATGTAAAACAAAATAAAATCCTTTGGAAGAGGTAGCTTCCCTCTACCCAGGCAGAAGAACAGTTCTTATCATCAGAGACTGGGAACTGTTGTGATAAGAGAGATCTGAATAATAACTCACTAAAATAAACCTTATCTTCTAGTAGCTTTATACCCCATGTATCCTAGTGACCACCCTAGAATTTATTGCCCCTAGACCAAATCCTGTAATTTCTTCACAAATATATTATTCTTTGTCTAACAAATCTAAGGGCTTTCTGTTTGGGCCATTTGTGTGGACATTCACTTACCTTTATGGTGGTCCCCATGTATGTCTTCCTCCTATGAATCTGTCTTGTGTTCATTTGATTCATGGACTCAGTTGGGCATGCTGCTTAAGAAGTGAGATCAGTGAAGGGGATGATTAGTCTCTCCTAGAAAAGGAATGGAGAAGAAAGGATTCCATCCACAATCTCTTATCCACATTTGCCCACAGGTCATTCATTGTCTTACATGTGTGGCTTGCTTTACCCCGAACAGCTAGGAGTAACCAGGACTCACATTCAGGGTGTGGTGTTTCATTTGATTCCAAAAGAGAAGATCACCATAACTTCCAGATCTGGCCATTGTAGTTCTAGCCTAGCTTTCATCCTGAGAAAGGAAAAAATGACAGCCAAAGGTACAGACATAAAATACATATATAATTATCCTTTTGCTTTATAATGTTTCATTCTCATCAAGCCTACTTTTACCTACTGGAGCCTGAGGTTTGAAAACTCTAAGATCATAGGGGACCATAGGGGAAAGAAGTCATGTAATTGTAGGGCTGGACCTTATCTTGTACTATTGTCCACATTATTGAGGGCAATCACGGTCAAGGAATAGACAAAGCATGATTAACAATTCATTTTATCTGAGTGCTGTGGTCAGGGCTTGGGACAGCTGTCAGCTTAGTCAAAAAGCTGAGAAGCCACCACCACTCCAAATCCTGGTAATATGTATTTCACAGTGGCCTTCTACCTTTATCCAGAGGTGAGTTAGAACAGAGAGGACTTCGGGTGTGTACCACCACATCAGCACAAATTTTTCATTGGAAGGAAAAGCTGGCCACACACAATGAACTCATCAATCAGTTCAGCCAATCACTGGAGGAAAATGAATCACTCCAATGCTGAAGTAGCTGTCCAAGGGCTCTGGGGGTGGTAGAAGGATGCCCCAGAATGTAGATTCTAGACACACTGGACATCTTTGGAATATGGTTGGTGGCTACTCAGCTAACAGATTTGTTTTCAGTTATCTGCCAGTTATCATTCTTCTTTCTGTGCTGGTGTGGATTTCACATACCCCTGGACAGCAGCAACACTGGATTCTCAGACATTCTCATGCCTCCCATGATTGTGTTTCTGAATCCTCTGAGATCACCAGTCAAAGTATGTGGCCCATGTGCTGAGCTATGCATGGCTTAGGTGTGCAGCATGGCCAATAGCCATGGCGAGGAACCCTGAACTCATGATGTCCTTGAGCCCTTCAGTCCTAGAGCAACTAGATCAGGGTATATCAAGGCCATTATGAACTTCATTCTCTGATCAAAATACAAGTGCCAGTAATTATGGTCAAAACAACAGAGCTAATTCTGCATGGAGTGATAACCTGAAGACATTGGATGTGGGCAGATAGCTGTGTTTCTTGGTGCCACTTCTTGAAGGCAGTTGAAAGCCTTGTGGAAACTATGGTGACCACAGTTGCATTATGGAAGCCAGGAAAAATGACTTGTAAAACTGTGTGCCTATCCAATAAGATCAGGTCCCACCCTTCTCCTAACCAAACTGAACAGGGTTGTATGGGGGAGACGCTGCAGGAGGAACTCTCATTGTGACTCCACCCAGCCTGTCTGGTCACACAATTCTGGCCAAGCCCTCTATTTTTCTGTTTCTCTCTGACCAATGGGATATAAGGATTGTGGCCACACCTACATTCCATGCTGCCCAGTAGGACTGGTATTCCCTCTTTTGGCTTATACTATCAGCACTTGATGAAGGTAGAAGTGCTGTGTGGTGAGTGAGCAAATCAAGGTGACATAGTGGTGAATCCAAGTAGACATAGTTGGTGGTGACTATGAGAGTATAGGTGATTTTAGAGAGCCTGGGAATGTGGCCCCCCAACCTTCCACATCCCAGCGCTAGGATGTCTGAGCAAACAAGACAAAAAAAATTAGCTGCAGGAAAAAAAAACTGCTGCATGAATACCAGCAGAGGAATTGTGCAGAATTCAAGAAAAAGAACAAAACTAAAAAGGGAGGTAACCCTAAAACAAACACCACTGGGGACTGTAATTCGGCTGAGGGTGCAGCCAAAGATCATGTTGATCCTGAGCCTCCCCAGACTTTCGGCACAGCCAGAACTGCCAGGGTCAAGAGTGTCACAGGTTCCAGTAACACTGAGGATCTGGAAAATCTCTACCAATATTTGGTGCTTGCCCTGGACTCCTGAAGAATACAAAACCAGCAGCTCTGCAGTGAGATCAAACAACTGAAGCAGAAAAAGAAAGATCTGCAGGATCAACAGGAGAAAGAAAATGAGAAGATGGCCTGTGTGCAGAAAGTACTGTAAGCAGAGCTGGAGCTCCACAGCTATCAATACAGATGTTGGTTTCAGAAGAATTCGATTTACAGTCTACCCTGGTCTACATGCAGCAGGTGGTCAATGAAAGAGAACTGGAGCGGGAAGATCTTGCCAGCCACCTGCAGGCTTCACAGCAGTGCAGTGCAAAGCTGGAGATGGCATTGTCTGCAGTCTCCACTAGCAGAATGAGACCAAAAAAAAAAAAAACAACCTAGAGCTCATGAAAGCCCTGAATAAACTGAAGCTGCAGCTCCAGGAAAAGGCTAGAAGCCATAATGACCTGGAGGAAGCGTACACTGAGCTGCAAGAGAGGCTGGAAGTGCTACTGACACAGAAGGCTGATATGAAGATCAAAATTCACACATTACAGCAAGCACTAGAGAAGTGGGAAGAGTTGGAAAGACAATTAGACAGCATGAAAGAGTTGGTAACAGCATTAAAGTTGGAGAGAGATGCCTTTGCAGAGGACCTGAGAGTGGAGGGTTTGACGAGGAAGGAGGAGGGCCACAAGTTCTTGGAGAAGATGAGCCAACAGAGAGGAGAAAGAGCAAGGGGTTAGGCAGGATTGGAGCTAGAGTCCAACCTGGTGGAACTGCAGCGGGCAGAGCTGCATCCGCCACCACTCCCTGCAGGACCATCTCGGGCTGAACAGTAGCTGCAGGCCCAGGCCCTCCAGTTGCAGAAGGAGCTCAAGAACCTGGAGGAACAACTTCACAACCAGGTACAAGAAAACCAAAGCCTTGGTCCCCAGAACCTGGAGCAGCAGCTGTGGATACTGGAGAGAGGGCTGAGGAATGGGATCAGCATGCTAAGGATCAGCTTAAGATCCTCGAGACAATGGAAAGGGAACACCACGAGACTGTGAGATGTACACTGGTACACAAAACCGAGAGCGGAAAGAGCAGCTGGCCTAGGTACAGGATGCCTTCCACAAGGCTGAACAGTGAGAACGAGGAGCTCGCCAGCATCCTGCACTCACAGCAGCAGGTGAAGACACATCTGCAGGAGAAGCTGGGCCAGCTAGAGGAGAAGTTAGAAAAATGGAAAGAGAGCTGAGTTAAAGAGCCAAGCAGTTCAAGATCTGCAGTAGCTGTGTGACCAGTCCCTGGCCCGGCTGCCAGAGCTCAGAGCCACCTGTGAACAGCACCTGGCTGCCAATCAGCAGCTGACCTCAGAGAAGGAGGCCCTGCAGCAGCACCTGCTGAGGCAGGCCCAGCTGGAGCAGGAGCAGGGGCAGAGAAAGTTGGGGGACCAAACAGTCCCTCAAAAGTTACACGACACACTGAAATACCTAGAAGCAACAAGACAACACTAAGAGCAACTGCAAGCTCAGCTGAGCTTCCTGGCTTTCCTTAAGGAAGAATGGAGGAGTGAGCAAAGAAGAAAAGGGTGAGGAGGCGACTCCCCATGTTGTGACTATCCCAGAGGACGTCAACAGCCCACAAACCATGTGGGCTTTTTACCGTGAAGTGCTAGCAGTAGCCGAATCGAAGAAGATGAAGCTAAGCCAGCAACTGCAGGAGCAGCAGGGCTGTTGCCAGTGCCTGGCCAACATGGCAGCCCAGTGCCCTGGAACACCAGGCCCTCTTCCCCAAGAGCTGGAACTAGGGGTGTCTGGGGACAGGAAGCAGGACATGCAGGTAACCAAGAAGAAGCTGAAAATCTGCTTCACCCACAACCTGCCCAACAAGGTGGACTCCTAGAATCAAGCGGGTGACCTCCAACATTGGTGCAGCCAACTGTCAGAACACATGGGCACCATTGAAGAGTCCATCATTTTCTACAAAGAACAGATGTTTGTCCTGGATGAGCTGTATCAGGAGAAAGATGAGTGTGTTAACTGGCTCTCCCAGGGGAAAAGGGAGAAGAAGAAGGAGCTGCAGGAGCCCCTGTTGCACCTTGCAGGCAAAGGCACAGAGTGCTGGGACAAAATGCTGGCAGCCACACTTTTACCTCTGCTGCAGAGGCCCCCTCAGACCTGTCGGGGCCCACAAAGATGGAAATTATGGAGGAGCAGAAAGGTTTTGAAGAGGTGTGACTTGGAGGCAATGTGGAGCCTGCCCAAGGAGAGGCTGGGGTGCTTTGCTCCCTGAAGAGCTCTACCACAGAGCAGAACGAGTCGCTGCTGCCAAATATCCAGCACCATCAAGAGCTTACAGGCTTGGGCACCGAGTCCTCCTTCCCTTTCTTATCCAGACTGATGCAAATGATGAGTTTGAGATAATTACCATCTAAAGACCTGGCAGCTACTGCTGCATTACTTTGGGACATGGCAGCTGGGTGGCATTCTCTCAGGACTTGTTATCATGGGGGACAGGAAGGGGAAACTGAAGGCCAGATAGGGTAGAGGCTGCTGGGAGGTGGCTCAAACTGTAGGGACATCTAATAGTTCAGAAAAGGGGGCCGATGTGATGGTTATCACAAAGACTAAGTTCTTTACAAAGGAAGATGGGAAGAATGGCATAGTTTTCTATTACCATATGGATTAGTGATGTTATTTTATAAGCTACTTTCCTATTAGCATACTTACACTATATATAGTTTCATGATATAGTTTCATGCTGATTTATGGAGTAGTTTTCATAATTCTTTAGATTTTTTGAAGGAAATCATTTTATTTCTTTAAATGAGTTATTTCATTATTAGTATTTGTTGGTGCATTCGTGCATTAAAAAAATTGTTCCTGTACCAGCAACACTGAATGTTCTTGTTTATATTTTAATATCATATGATGGTAGTACACTGAGGTGAAAAAACAGTACAAACTGTGCAACAGAAGACAAAGTTATTAAACCTGACAGTTTGGAAAAAAGAAATAATATTAATAGAAAAATAGAGGTGTCCTGTAATGGAAAAAACATACATCAAAGAAGTGTAGATATGTAACTCAGAATAATATATACAATTATAAGTTATAATCTATATAATTATAAATCTATAGTGATAATATCAAGCATCTTAGTATTTCTTTTTTTTTTTTTTGGTCATTTGTGGGGCCTGAACTCTGGGCCTGGGCACTGTCCCTCAGCTCTTCAGCTCAAGGCTAGCATTCTACCCTTGAGCCACAGCATCACTTCTGACTTTTCCTGCTTATGTGCTGCTGAAGAATTGAACCCAGGGCCTCATGCATGCGAAGCAAGCACTCTATCACTGAGCCATCTTCCCAGCCCTCATCTTAGTATTTCAAGTGATAAATGTGGCATATTGTTCACTGAATCTACTAAAGTATTAAAATTCAAAAAATAAAAATACATTATATAATGCTATGTCTGAAGTTTCATTGCCTTAATTTCAACAAGATGTTGCTAGTTATAGAGACATTGCCTGTCCTGACATACTGTGGTTTGAATTAAACCTTCTTTCCCTGGAGAATGTTGTAAAATATAATATAGTTGTAGATATGCTATTTTTTACTTGGAATGGTCTGTGAGCTATCCTCAAAAGTATTTTTTTTAAAATCCAGGAAGAATAGAGAAAAAAGCTTAGAAGAAAGTGGACTTAAAAAAAAAACAACAACTTTTGCCTCACTAAGTTAACCATTTCCTTAATGGTTGTAGATCCATCCAACCACTTTCACCGCTTTTATGCTTTCATATCCTTCAAGCATAACCCAGTACAATTTTATTGGCATTTAACTAATTATGGTCTATGTCTCCTAACTAACCTGGCAATTTCTTTTTTTATACGTTTTTTATTGTAAAAATACTGTACAGAGGGGTTATAGTTACATGACTAATGTAATGAGTACATTTCTTATCAAGCATTACTACCTCCTCCTTTGTTTTTCCCCTACCATCCCTTCTCTCCCACCTCCACAACTACATCTCCCCCACTGCCTAAATTGTAAAGTTTGTTTTTCAACATCGTGTCTTGTACATCTCATTGTTACAATGGGTCAAACTGTATCCTTATTTAAGCATTTTGTTTTTTCCTTCCCCTCCCCGAGGCACCAACATCAACTACAGTGAAAACAGGGGTTATTCCCTGGGAGAGGAACATACAAAGAAACAAAAAAATCCCATGGTACATTATAAATACCTAACCTGTAAATTTTCTTATGGACTTAGACTAGAGAGACCACACCTAAGAACTCGGAAGCAGAATAATTCTTTTAATTGTGTTTCTGGATGAATGAAATAAAAAGCAATTTGAGTCAACACAAATCATTCTCCTTCATTTCTCCCCAACATTGGGCTCCCACTGCTAACTGACTTCCCTACATATCCATTTATGCCTCTGTCTCCCTCATCACATTGTGAACTCTTTGAAGATATTTTAGCACCTAATAGTTTTTAAACACCCAGTAAACACTTTTTGAATGATTGAATGAACAAACAGATGAATGATGAAGTGCATTACAGGGGCAGACTGTGGGAAAAGATCTGAAAATTGTTAAGAAGAAGTGTACCTACTCCTTGTGTCCAGAAAAGAAACTTCGTAGAGGAGATAGAAAGACCAGGTAGTTCAGAGAGAGAGAAACAAAACAAAACTTGCTTGGGCAAGTTACCTCTCTGAACTTCAGTCTCCTACATTATAAAATGGAAATGATTAGGACTGAAGCTAATATTTGGAAAGTCGTATCACAAGTCATGGTTATATTGTCATCAACTATGCTTTGTTACCATTATCATCATCATTATTGATATTAAGAAGTAGGGAGAATGTAGAAGATAAGGCACAATTAAATTAGGAATTTAGGTAGCTTCAGAGGAATCATTTGGCCAGCAATGGTAGGAGCCTCAGGTAATCATCATGGGAACAACAGCCATTCAGTATTGAGCATCTGTTCTGTGGAGCTCCCCCCGCCTAATATTACTCAGTCTTTACAACAAAGATCAACAGCAATAATATCACTCTGCCTGTCTAAATAATAAAACTGAACCTTGAAACATCTCTGAATTTCAGGGTCACTAAGCTAATAAATACCTTAGCTGATTTTAAATCTCAATCTATCTGATTTCAGAGCTTGCTCCAGGCTTCACAGCTCTGTTTCTGAATAACTCAAGAACTGATATTTGGGCAATAAAAACTAGAGAGCTAGGTGCTGGTGGCTTTTCCCTATGACCCTAGCTACTCAGGAGTCTGAGATCCAAGGGTCATGCTTCAAAGCCAACTTGGGTAGAAAAGTTTGTGAGACTCTTATCCCCAATTAACCAGAGAAAAAGCCAAATGTAGAGGTATGACTCAAGTCATAGAACGCCTTGAGCAAAAAAGCCAAGTGAGAGCACAGGGCCCTGAGTTCAATCCCTAGTACTGGTGTGCACACACACACACATACACTCAGACGTCTAGATTAGAGACCTTTAGCAGCATAGAAAGTAAATTAAGCTGTCAAGATTTCACTGAGTAAAACCACAAGGCTAATAAGCCTTCCTGTCATCTCCCTATGCTTATCATTCTTACTTTCGTAAACATGTCAGCATTTTCAGTAATAAGAGTTTGCACTGGACCAAATGCACTGCACTGGGGGTGGGGAACTGGTACTGGGATAAGAGAGAAATCTTCACCTGCATCCATCTACTCAGCAACAGAAAATAATCAGTGATTTTAGAAAAACTTCAAGTTTCACTGATATGCTTTTTCCCAGCCCACATCAGATGTTTACCTTAGCATGCCGAACATTCTCAAAAGCTGTGGGATGTAGAGATGTACCCCCAGGCAAGGCTGTTCAAAGCTGTATCTGGCTGCAGCCTCTTTGATCCCTCTAGTACACAGGCTCATCTTAGTCAATGATATTCTTCACCATAGCAAAATTTATAAGCTGATTCTGCATTCCTATGCATTGTTTTCCCACCATGCAGGAATCTTCTTTCTCCTAGCCAGATGGTGCTCTGATGCCCAACAGTTCTCAGTAAGTTGCTTCTTTGGTGCTCAATAAAGAAAAAGACACCCTGCATTGAGAAGTTCATTGAACCAGCTGAGCTGAGCAATGACATCTCTTGGCATGAGTATTTATTATAAGACATCAATATTCAGGAGGACCAGGAGAGATTCTTTAAAAACTCTGTTTGTATATATGCTTCTCCCACAGAGAGGCCTGCTGGAAGTAAACATAACTTTTCCTGTGTGTCTCCACCACAGGCGGGATAATAGGCTGGATACAACTGGTTTCTCTGTAAAAAGCCATTCCAGAGGACATGATCTGTTTATTCACTAAATATTTACAGAGCAAAATGAGAGGAGGAAGAGCATTCCAGGGAGAGGAAACAGTTTGGATAAAGCTAAAGAGGAAGGAAAGTCATGAGTATGTATAGAATATACTGAATAGTGAAATTCAGGAGATAAAATCTGAGAGGAAGGAAATATCCAAGTACAGCTTTAATTAAGCCTAAAGAGAACCTTAGGCTTAATTCAGTAGGCCAGAGGTAGTGGAGCAAGATTCTGAGCAAGTAATGGACATAATCAAAAATGTTAGAAAAATTAATCTACCAGTAGTGTTAAATTGGACTGTGATTAAGAATAATCACAAATGTTTTCATTTCTTGGAGTTAATTTCAATAAGTATCATTTTACATGGTCATATGTACATAGCTATTGAGCCATTGTAATCTTTTCCTAGGAATATCCTAGACATATTCTAGTTATTACAAATGAGGGAAACCATGTGTTTCTTTGGGTCTGGCTTACTTTGCTTAATATAATTTTTTCCAAGTCTTTCCATTTCCTTACAAATGGGGCAATATCATTCTTTCTGATGCAAGCATAGAATTCCATTGTGTATTTTATACCTCATTCTCTTGATCCATTCATCTACCGAGGGGCATCTGGGTTGCATTTACATCTTAGTTATGGGATATAAAACACTGCAATGAACATGGTTGTGCTGGTGGCTTTAGTGTAGGCTGGTTTGTGGTCATTTTGGTAAATGCCCAGGAGTGGGATTGCTTGGTCATAGGGAAGCTCTATGCTTAGTCTTTTGAGGAACCTCCATACTGCTTTCTAGAGTGATGGAACAACACAAACAAGATTTTTTATTGTAATATTTGCAGCTATTTCCTTTTTTCCATTTGGTTTATTCTCTGATGTCACTTTTTTTATTTTGTGCCCTTTGTCTTGTATATGTTTATCTGGTTTGGGGAGGGAAATGGGCATTACAGAAATGGAGAGACAAAGGGTGAACCAATTCAACAGTGATGCTCACTAGACATTATGTTGGAAATGAACTTTACAACTTGGGGAGAGGGATGCCAGGAGGGAAAAAAGTGGTAGAAAATGAGGGATGGAGTAACACTGTTCAAAAAGAAATCTAGGGATGGGAAGGTGGCTCAGTGGTAGAGTGCTTGCCTTGCATGCATGAGTTCCTGGGTTCGATTCCTCAGCACCACATAAGCAGAAAAGCCAGAAGTGGTGCTGTGGCTCAAGTGGTAGAGTGCTAGCCTTGAGCTGAAGAGCTGAGAGACAGTGCCCAAGCCCAGAGTTCAGGCCCTAGGACCGACAAAAAAAAAAGAAAAAGAAATGTATTCATTACCTAACTTATGTAACTGTAACCCCTCTGTACATCACCATTACAATATTTAAATTTAAAAAATAATAAAAAAGAATAGTCACATATGGAAATGGAGGTGCGGCACAAGAGGTAGAGTGCTAGCCTTGAGCACCAAAGCTTAGAGACAGTGCCCAGTCCCTGAGTTTAAGCCTCAGGACCAGCACATACACAAAAAAAGAATAATCACATAAAATAGCTAGCAATAATGAAATGTTACATACCCAGTGAAATGATGTCTTTACATATATTATCTTAATTAAAGTAACAGATAAAGCAATTAAAACACAGTACACCAGGTGCTGGTAGCTCATGCTTGTAATCCCAGCTGCTCGGGAGGCTGATATCTGAGGATCTGAGTTGGAAGTCATCTCAGACAAGAAAGTCTGTGAGAGTCTTATCTCCAACTAAGCACCAAAAAGAGCCAGACATGGAACTGTGGCTCAAATAGAATGCTAGTCTGAGCAAAAGAGCTTGGGGACAGTGCCCAGGCCCTGAGTTCAAGACCCAAGATCCAAACTAAGTAAATAGATAAATAAGATTTTAAAAGTAAAACACAGTGCTTGGCTCATGGTGCTTTCCAGTCCTCACAACCATCCTACAACCTGGGTAATTTTTGAAAGACAATAGGAAAGTTTATTAAAAGAGAAATGTAACAGAGAACACATAACACACACACATACACACACACACACACACACACACACACACACATAATGGGAAGACAACTTATATCAACCAACTTGCACTATATTGCACTGTCTTTCTTGTTACACAGCTTGATTTGGAGTTAATAGACCTGGAGTTTGTGTTGGTGAGTCATGCCTAAAACACTAGTTACTCAGGAGTCTGAGATCTGAGGACCACATTTCATAGAAGCCTTGGCTAGAAAGTCCATGACACTCTTATTCCAATTAAGTACCCAAAAAGCCAGAAGTGGAGCTGTTGCTTAGGTTGTAGAATACTTGCCTTGAGCAAAAGAGTTTGGAGACAGCATCTAGGCCTTGCATTCAAGCCCCAGGACCAGCACCAAAATTTTTTAAGGTGATCATTGATGACGATGTACCTCCTCTCTGTTTCCCTGAAATGTTGAGATATCAGAGATTCACTGTCCTGTCCTTACTTTCTTATTTTTTGTCCTTTAGACATTATTCTATTGTAACCTCCTGACCATTTGTCAGGCAGGTTTTAGTTTATCAATTTATCCTGTTGTCTGCAAGCTATATAGGCCTCAATTCCCTGATTAGCTATTTTTCTACTAACTTGTATCATTCTCCACCTCACCCCCTTGGAAGAGATAACCCTAACCGCTGTTAGGAAAAAAAAGAGCAATAACCACTCTTGCTATTTCCTGTTGATCTAGGGACATTGGGAGGAGCAGCCAATCTACTGATAGATCCTGTGCAGAGTAAGATAGGGGGCAGGTTCACATGAGGTTCCATTTCCATGACCTTTTGAAGCTTCATGGATTTTTTTTTCCGGTCATGGGGCTTGAACTCTGGGCCTGGACACTGACCCACAGCTCTTCAGCTCAAGGCAAGCACTCTACCTCTTGAGCTACAGCGCCACTTCTGGTTTTCTGGTGGTTTGTTGGAGATAAGAGTCCCATGGACTTTTCTTGCTGGGCTGGCTTTGAACCGTGATCCTCAGATCTCAGCTTCCTGAGTAGCTAGGATTATAGGCGTGAGCTATTGGCACCCGTCCTAAGCTTTAGGGATTCTAAATGAAAGGGGAAAAAACTTGGTTAAAACAATAATATAAAATGTGAGGCATTGGGTTTTTTCTTGGATCTATAGAAATATATGATTGAGTGAACAATGGGCAGAAGTGTAAGTTCCTGTCTAGTTGGAAGATAGACAGGCATGAGCATCAGGTAGCTAGGCTTATGAACTACTTTTCTTAGTCTCTTGGCTTTAGTTATTTGTATGTTTCATGGTGTGTGTGTGTGTGTGTGTGTGTGTGTGTGTGTGTGTGTGTGTATGTGTGTGTATGAGTTGGACCTGGGGCGACAACTCAGGGCCTGGGCACTGCCCCTGAATTGTTTTGCTCAAGACTAGCAGTCTACCACTTGAGCCACAGCTGTATTTCCTGCTTTTTGGTGGTTAATTAGAGATAGGAGTCTCATACTTTCTTGCCTGGGTTCTAGTTGCAATCTTGATATCTCAGCCTCTTGAGTAGCTAGGATTTCAGGTGTAGCCACCAGCATCTGGCAGGTTTTGTAAGGGCAAGCATAAGTAACTCAATTTGGAATCTGACAGCATCCCTTCCTACCTGAACATTTTTTTTCAGTTGCCTTTGTATGGGCCTTCTTTGCCAGGATAAACTCTGGCAGGTCTTGGTAGGTCTTTCCTTTTTTGCTGGGATAATATGGTCCAGTGTTTTGTTTTGGTTATTGTTGTTTGCTTACTGCTGGGATAAGACATCCCAATTGATCTAATCCCACATTGAAAGGGATGGGGGCCGACATGTCAGGTGGGAGTCTGTGCCTGTAAGATCTTTTTTGGCCAAATTAAGCAACAGATTAATAGAAATTGCTCCTAAGCAAGGCTTTCCTAAAACTCAGTAAGTTTGAAAAGCTAATTCTGAAAAATAGGTACTTGTAAGAGCCATCCCTCTACGTGGATATTTTTATTACCTCAATTTGACAGATGACGGTTGAATTTACAAAAGGTTATAGGCATTATTCCCATAGTCAGTCAGCCACAAGTAGCAGAGCTAGATTATAATCTTAGGTTGGTTTGACTCCAAAACAGATTTTTAAGGCAGATGAGATATTAACGAAGAATGGTAAAGCTGGGTGCTGGTGGCTCTCACCTATAATCCTAGCCACGCAGGAGGTTGAGATCTGAGGATCTTGGTTTAAAGCCAGCCTAGACAAAAATGTCCTTGAGATTCTATCTCCAATCAACCAGTTGAAAAGCTTGACTGGAGATGTGGCTCAAATGATAGAGTGCCAGCTAGCTCACAGACCAGCTCAACCCTAAATACCAGTACCAAAAACACAAAAAAAAAATTGAAAAAAAATTAAAAAGGTAAACCAGGTCCCAGTGGCTCATACCTGTAATCCTAATTACTCAGGAGGTGGAGATCTGAGGACCACAGTTCAAAGTCAGCCCAGGCAGGAAAGTCCATGAGACTCTTAACTCCAATAAACTACGTAGAAAAAGCCAGAAGTGGCCCTGTGGCTCAAGTGGTAGAGCATTAGCCTTGAGCAGACAAAGCTCAAGGACAGAACCAGGCCCTGAGTTCAAACCCCATGACTGGCAAAATAAATAAATATGTACTTATTTAAATAAATAATATTTATTTATTTTGAGAGAGATTTTTGGTCAATCGTGGGGCTTGAACTCTGGGCCTGGGAGCTGTCCTTGTGCTCTTCAGCTCAAGACGAGTGCTCTACCACTTAAGCCACAGCACCGCTTCTGATTTTCTAGTGGTTTATTGGAGATAAGAGTCTCAGGGACTTTCCTGCTGGGCTGGCTTTGAACCACCATCCTCAGATCTCAGACTCCTGAGTAACTAAGATTACAGGCATGAGCTACTGGCACCTGGCCAAAGATTTTAATTTATTTATGTAGAGAGAATGGTCAGGGATAGCTAAGTTTTGAGCATTGGTGACCAACTAACAGACAGATGACACTACATGAAGTCTCAAAAACATAAGTAGCAGCCAGGTGCTGGTGGCTCATGCCTGTAATCTTAGCTACTCAGGAGCCTGAGATCTGAGGATCACAGTTCAAAGCCAGCTTGGGCAGGAGAGTCCATGAGACTCCAATAAACCACTAGAAAACTGGAAGTGGTGCTGTGGCTCAAGTGGTAGAGTGCTTGCCTTGAGCTGAAGAGCACAGGGACAGAGCCTAGGCCCAGAGTTCAAGCCCGAAGACCAACAACAACAAAAAAACCTAAGTGGCAAGGTAAGTTAAAAGTATGGTGAATATTTTGTGTTTGTTGTGTTGATGGCAAAAAGAAATGCACAACAAACATTTGGAAAAGTTATCTTATTCTCTATATTCTGTTCCTTATATACCACTCATTTTTTTTAATTTAAAAAATATATTGTAGCTAGGTTCATCCATGCATACCTGTAATTCTAGATACAGGGTGGGTGGTACTCAGGAGGCTTGAGGCCAGTCTAGGCAAAAATTCATCTCAACCAATTTAAAAACTAGATATGACAGTGCATACCTGTCATCCCAACTATGTGGGAAGCATAAACAGGAGGATCATAGTCCAGGCTGTCCAGGCAGAAAATCAAGCCTTATTCAAGAAATAGTGAAAATTAAAAGGGCTGCAGGTATAGCTCAAGTGGTAGAGTGCCTGCCCAGCAAGCACAGGACCCTGAGTTCAAACCTTAGTAGCAAGACCACAATAAAAATTATGGCAAAATATTAAAATTTACCGTTTTAAGAATCTTTAAAAAAATTGGTTTCCAGTTTCCCATCCAATGTGTAAGGGCTTAGAAGTCATCCCTTCATCTACAATTAAAATTTGGACAAACAAAAGTCAATAACTCCTCCTAGATCTACAGAGAAGTGAAGTCACAGGGCAAAAGTAATGCCACCCACCCATCGGAAAAACAGATGCAGAGATTCACTTACCCTGGTAACTGCAGAGCTCTTTCTAGAAACCTGAGCAGGGAAATCTCCAATGTAATTGATGGCTCGCTGGAGGCTCAGTGTCCACCAGTCTGAGAGATTAAAAACTCCCAGGGGTCCCACTCAGGAATGCTGGGGAAAATCTTTGTAAAATTTAGCGCAGGAGCTTTACGAGGCTCTCACAAAGACTGAAGAAGAGAAATCTCATTTTTTAAAATATGTTTGCCAAGCCTGGAGTTTGAACTCAAAAATCTGGGCACCATCCCTGAGCTTCTTTTGCTCAAGGCTAGCTCTTTACCACTTGAGCCACAGCTCCACTTCCAACTTTATGGTAGTTGATTGGAGATAAGATAAGAGCATCAGGAGCCAGGTGCTGGGGGACTCACACCTGTAATCCTAGTTACTAAGGAGACTGAGATCTGAGGATTGTAGTTCAAAGCCAGCTGGAAAGTCTGTGAGACTCTTATCACCAATTAACCACCCCAAAACTGGAAATGGAGTTGTGGCTCAAAGTAGCAGAGCACTAGCCTTGAGCAAAAATGCTCAGTGACAGCACCCAGACTATGAATTCAAGCCCCATAACTGATCAGGGGAAAAAAAAATAAAGAAGCCTCATGGATTTTCCTACCCAGGTTGGCTTCTAACCAGAGTCCTCAGATCTCAGCCTCCTGAGTAGCTAGAATTACAGGTGTGAGCCACTGGTGCCTGCCTCCTTACACTTTTTTGCAAAGGAACCATTTTGAAATACCAGTGCCAGAACACGCTGTCTTCAGCAAGCCTGGCCCTCAAGAAAAACCATTTTCCCAGAGCCTATTAAACTCCAACCATTCTAGTCGTCCCGCCTTACAAAAATAGGGAAAGGGAAAGAGGGAGAAGCACTAAGAATCACAGTTCAGGGACTTAATTTAATTGCATAGAAGGCTATAGAATGCTTAACCTCTCTCCATATCTTACCATCACACCACTAAATACCACTTCTACTATAGTGTATTTGAGAACAGTGAGCAAAATAAACACTAGTAAATAAACACATAACACTAACAACAAAACTATATCAAAGCATATTATCTTCAAGCTGCAGAAAACCAAAGATCAAGAAAAAAATCTTGGAGCCAGCTTGCTGGAGCGGGAATCCACTGTGTCAGACTGTGCCTGCATGATGATGTTTTCTCACTGTAAGGCGGTGATTTAATAAAGTGCCACTTGGTGAGAAAAAAAAAATCTTGGAAAAGAAGCCAGAGGATAGAAAAGCCCTACATATCAGAATTCAAAAACCAGAAATCATGAAAGTGAAAAGAGAGTGAAACATTCACAATATTCAAAATTTGAAAGATTAAAAACAAATCAATCTGCTTAAGAGTCTGAAAATTTACCCTTAAATGAAAAAGTTATGATTCAAAGGATAGGAGAGAATATATATTTATATGTATGTATATATGTTTAAATGTGTGTATACACATATATGGTTTATACAATATACTATATACATTATATGTAGTATAAACAGCATTGTATTTATGTGTACAATATATATGTACATACCTGCATATATAATATATACATACATCCAACATGCACACATATATTATGTATAGATATATATTGTGTGAGTTTATGTGTGTGCACATGTGTACATATGTGTATCTACTGCTAGGCATGTGCTCTACTACTTGAGCCTTGCCCCCAGCCCTAATGAGATTCCTGGGTGAGGCAGATATGTCCTATGCTTAACAATACACCATTCTTTTTACTTATTTTTTTCTTTTGCAATATTGTAATTTGAACTCAGGGCTTCACACTTGCTATGCAAGCACTCTATCACTTGACTCAGGCCTCAATTGGGAATGTTTTGTTATTATGAGTTCTTGCATAATCCCTAGAGTTTTACAGTATTAACATAGACTTGGATTCATTACAAGTGTGTATCAGGGAAATCAATATTTAAAAAATTTGAAAATGGCAAAAGAATCTTTAAACATAATGGGTGTTCAAAGAAAGATGGAAAATTGCATCATAAAAGTGCTCAATTAAAGCCATGAAAGGCAGAAAATGAATGAAAGACAAAAACAGGAATAATGAACAAGGTAATGGATAGAAAGTAGTGACAACTATGGTAGATATTAACTCAACTCTATCAATAATCATTTTAAATTGCAATGGCAAAAACATCAATTATGAGATAGATTGTCAGAGAATGCTCAATTATATGTTATATATAGAAAACATTTTAAATATAAAGAAGATCACAAATCATACAATGCTTGCCTTCAGACCACAGTGGAATTAAAATAGAAACTAATAACAGAAAGACACCTGGAAAAGGGAACCCTACTGCATTGTTGGTAGGAGTGTAAACTTGTTCAACCACTCTGGAAAGCAGTATGGAGGTTCCTCAAAAGACTCCACATAGAGGCCCCCTATGACTCAGCAATCCCTCTTTTGGGCATTTACCCAAATGATCACAAACAAGGTCATACCAAAGCTACCAGCACAACCATGTTTATCACAGTATTATTCACCATAGCTAAGATATGGAACCAACCCAAATGCCCCTCAGTAGATGAATGGATCAAGAAAATGTGGTATATATATACAATGGAATTCTATGCCTCCATCAGAACAACATCGCCCCATTTGTTAGGAAATGGAAAGACTTGGAAAAAAATTATACTAAGTGAAGTAAGCCAGGCCCAAAGAAAACAGAGGTCCCATGGTTTCCCTTATTTGCAATAACTAGTACATGTCTAGGGCAAGCAGAAAGGATCAAAATCTAAGTACATCTGACCATATAAGATTATGTTAAGTAAAATGAACCCCAAGACAGGGACACAAGTGGGTTTTTTTTCTTGCTTTCTATTGTTTTTAACATACTTATAATGTACTATGTGATTCTTTTGTTTCTTTTGTATGTTCTTTCCCCACGGTATACCCCTGTTTTCACTGTATCTGATTCTGGTGTCCTGCATCTTATATATACGTTTTTATAATTTGGGGAAGGGAAGGGATATAACAAAATGCTTAATAAGGATACAGGTTGACCCATTGTAACAATGAGATGTACAAGACACTATGTTGAAAACAAACTTTACAATTTAGGGTAGGGGTGGGGAGGGAGGAGTTGGGGAGGTAGGGAGGGAAGGGATGGTAGGGCAAAAACAAAGGAGGTAACAATGCTTGATAGGACATGTACTCATTACCTTACTCGTGTAACTGTAAGCCCTCTGTACAGTATTTTTACAATAAAAAATATATATGAGAAAAGATACCTGGAAAATTCCAGAACACTTGGAACCAAAGAAAACACACTTCTAAATAACATGTGGATCAAAAGAGAAATCTAAAGACAATTTAATACACTTATTAGCATTTGAGGAATGTGGTGAAAGCATTGAATGCATATTTCAAAAAAAAAGTACAAATATCTAAAATCAATTATTGTGTGTCCTGAATATTTGTCATAGATTCTTATGCTGAAGTCAGTGTAGAATGTGATGCATCACCAGGCGGAATGTTTGGGAGGTAGTTGGGTTTAGATGAAGCCGTCATGAAAAGATTAGAGCCCTTATAGAAAGAGGCACTAGAGCTTTATTTCTCTACTTCATGAGTATGCAGTAAGAAGGTCATCGGGAGCCAGGAAGATGGCCCTCACCAGACTCAATCCATACTGGCACCCAGACCTTGGCCTTCCCACTCTCCAAAACTATGAGAAGTAAGTGTTTGTTATTTAAGCCATTCTGTTGATGGTATTTTGTTGTAGTAGCTTCAGCTGACTAAGATAATAATCTAAGCATTCTCCTTAAGAAACTAAAAAAGAAAATACAAAGTAAGCAGAAGAAAAGAAATAATAAAAAGATTGTGACTAAATAAAACTGAAAAACAGAAAATCAATAAAGACCAATGAAACTGAAAGTAGTTTCTTAGAAAAGATTCATAAAATGGATAAATTCTTAGCCTGGTTAACTGAGAAAAAACAGAATGCAAAAATTACTAATATCAGAAATGAAAGAGGGGCCATCAGAACAAACCCTATGGATAGTAAAAGTATCATAATGGAATATATGAAGAACACTCTGTCCCCACCTAGATGAATTGGACCAATTTATTGAATGGCACAATTTGCTAAAACTTATGTAAAAAGAAACACACAGTTTGAATGGTCTTCAAAAGAAATTGAATCAATATTTAATAACCTTCTGAAACAGAAAGCACCATACCCAAATGGGTTCACAGGCAAATTCTACCACTTAAACAATTAAATTCATCAAGTCTCTCCAATTTCTTCTGAATGATAGAAGCTTAGAGAATGTATTCTATTTTATTCTATAAGACAAGTATTACCCAATTCTAAAACCAGACAAAAAAGATTATAAGAAAAGAAATTTTTACATCAATATTTCTTGTGGCCATAGATACAAAACTTCTCAACAAAACATAAATAAATTCTACAATGTATTAAAAGAATTATAACCATGACAAAGTGAGACATTTGGGTATATAATACTGGTTCAACAATCAAATATCAATAAATGTGATTTATTAACAGGCTAAAGAAGAAAAATCATATTGATATTTTAGAAAAGGCATTTGACAACTCCAACATTTATATTTTATAAAAACAGACAGAACTAGCCATAAAGAGAACTTCCCCAACATCATAAAGAACATCTATAAAAACCTATAGCTAACATTATACTTAATGCTAAGAAACTAAAAGCTTTACACTAAGATCAAGAACAAGCAAGGATGTCCCTTCTTGTTCTTTCCAACACTGATTGGAAGTCATAGGTAATGAGATAAGACATGAAAAAGAAAGAAAAGGTGTTCATATTGGGAAGGTAGAAATAATACTTGCTTTGTTAAAGAGATTACAAGATTGTCTATATGAAAAATCCAAAATTTGAAAAAAAAATCTCATAGAACTAATAAATGATTGTAGTAAAGCTGTAGGGTAGAAACAACATACAAAGCCAGGCACTGATGGCATATGCCTGTAATCCTAACTACTCAGGAGGCTAAGATCTAAGGATCATAGTTCAGTCAGCCCAGGCAGGGAAGTCCATGAGACTCTTATTTCTGATTAACCATCAAAAATCTGGAAGCAGAGTTGTAGCTCAGGTGGCAGAATGCCAGCCTTGAATAAAAAGGCTCAGGGATAGCATCTAGGTCCAGGACTGGCAGAGAGAGAGGTGGGGAGGGAAGGAAGGAGAGAAGAGGAGAAAGGGGAGGGTGGAAAGAAAGAAGGAAAGAAAAAAGAAATATACATATATATCCCTATGTGTGAATTCTTTGGGATTGTCTACAAAGAAAATCATGTCATTTTTTTAGTAGGATGATTTTATTTCTTTCATTATACCCTTTACTTTAAAATCATAATTAGATGTTAAATTTTGTCAAATGCATTTTATGCATTAATTTCTCGAGTTGTAAAGGTTGTGTTTTGTTTTTGTGCTGGTATTGGAGCTTGAACTCATGGACTTTTCTGCCCATGCTGACTTTGAACCAAAAATCCTTCAATCTCAGCCTCCTAAATAGCTAGCATTATAGGCATGAGCCACTGGTGCCTGGTTAATAAATATTTTTGTTTAAATGACAACTATGGGAATTACATTGATGTTATCAAATGTCATATAAGCCTTTTCATTTGCCAGATAAAACCTGTCTGGGCATGGTGAATTATTTTACCAAATATTGTCAGATTTGATTTTTCTAAGATTCTGTGAAAGATTCTTATGTCTATAATCCTGAAAGATATTGGTCTCTAATAGTCTTCTCTTTCATTTTGGTAATGATAATAATGATACCCCAGGGAGTTTTGTTTTGGCTTTGATTTTGTTATTGCTGTTTGGTTGTTGTTTGGCAGTGCCTTGCAAGGCAGATGCTCTACCATTTAAGCTAGTCCTTTTTGCTTCTGTTATTTTTCAAATAGGATCATGCTGGTTTTTTTTTTTAAGCTTCCTGCATTGATGGGATGACAGGCACACACAGAACTATGCCTAACTTTTTATTAACTGATATTAGACCACATGAACTTTCTGCCTGAGCTGGCCTCATGCGAAGATCCTTCTGATCTCAGCCTCCAGAATAGCTGGAATTATATGTGTGGGTCACTATGTCCAGCAATGATATCCAGTTGCTGAACAAATTCTTTACTTTTAAAAAGCTTGTAGGGATACAGGTGGACCCATTGCAACAATGAGATGTACAAGCCGTTACGTCGAAAATGAACTTCACAACTTTGGGGGGGGGGAGGATTGGGTGGGGTGCGAGGGGAGGATGGGAAGGGATGGGAAGGGGAAACAAAGAAGTAGGCTACAATGCTTGATAAAAAATGTACTCATTATTTTGCCCATGTAATTGTAACCCCTCTGTATTTTCACAATAAAAATAAATAAATAAATAAAATAAAAAGCTTGAAACCGAAAAATGGCAAGGATTCTGTAAACATCCAATAGATGACATTTGCTGGATTCTGACTGTTAACTTGCTGGTCTCTTACTTGGATTCAACTTTATGTTTTGCTCCAGAACCCAAAATATAGATGAGAGTTATGGTGCTTTCAGTAATAACTGACTTTTGTAATGTCACATTCTTCTCACCAATTATAAAAGGTAGTCTTCTGGAATGACACATTGCAGTGACTGATGCAACAGATGTTTACATTTGACTACAGCTTTACTATCACTTGATCAGTTTTTTTCTTTCTTGGGGTGTCTACCAACCACATCAATCAAAACATCTGTGCACTACACAGCTAGGTGCATGTCTGTTTCCTGTTCCTCCAGAAAAATTACAAACATTTCAGGTTACCTAAACCTCTACAGAAGTGTAGTCTTCTTTCTGAGGCCTGAGGTTATTTGAGGAAAGGCCAACCCCATTGATCAGCTGAGAGAGAGGAAACAGACAAAATGTTCACCAAGAATCACTTCTCTAAGAGGCAGGACAGATAAAGAAGTTACTCACTTGTTTGTTTCATTTTTCAAAATATTTTTATATTTTTCCCAAGAATTAAGTGGATATAGTCCTAAAACAGAGTCCCAATGTCTATAACATAGAGTG
The DNA here is from genome assembly GCF_000151885.1 of Dipodomys ordii. Taxonomy (NCBI): domain Eukaryota; kingdom Metazoa; phylum Chordata; class Mammalia; order Rodentia; family Heteromyidae; genus Dipodomys; species Dipodomys ordii. The sequence goes on along the minus strand of NW_012267362.1, from coordinate 1,081,899 downwards.
AATAATATATGAAAAATAAATACATCAAGATAATTAAATGTAGAAGCCTGGTGCCAGTAGTTCGCACCTGTAATCCTACTCAGGAAGTTGAGATCTAAGCCAGCCCTGAAAGGAAAATCTGTGAGACTCTGTGTGTGTGTGTGTGTGTGCGCGCGTGTGCGCACGCATGTGCATGCATGTGTGTGCATGCACGTGTGTGTGTGCATGCACCTGTGTGTGTGTGCATGCACGTGTGTGTGTGTGTGTGTGTGTGTGTGTGCCAGTCCTAGGGCTTGAAACACAAGGCTTGTGTACTATCCCTGAGCTTCTTTTCGCTCGAGGCCAGCACTCTACCACTTGAGCTACAGCTCCACTTCTGGCTTTTTTCTTTTCTTCTTTCTTTTGTGGTAGTTTTAGTGAAAATAAGAATCTCACAGACTTTGCTGCCTGGGTTTGCTTCAAACTGTGATCATCAGATCTCAGCCTCCTGAGTAGCTCTGATTACAAGTGTTAGCCACCAGAACCCAGCTCCAAGAGACTCTTATTTAATTAAACTCCAGAAAGAGAGGAGAGAGGTGGAAGTATGGCTTAAAATGGTAGATCACTAGCCTTGAGCAAGAAAGCTCAAGGACAGTGCCTAGACCCAGAGTTCAAGCCCCAGGACCAGCAACAAAAAAATAAAATAAAAAATCATGTAGAGCTTTTTATGAAGCAACAGCTTTAAGAACTTTATATATCAACTCATTTAAATTCTGGTACAAACTCAATAGGGTAAGTCCCATTGTTATCTTTATTTTTACTAGGAAATTATTATAAGCAGGGCTGCAGAATAATGCAGATGATATCAGATGTGCAATTTTTTAAATCCACAGGAAATTATGATGTAGAGATAAGGGTCTCTATGAGAGAGAACTTACTTGTAGAATTTTCTAGAAAATGAGAACCAAGAAAATGATAACAGAAGTGACCTCTACATACATAGAAAAAATAAGCATGCTGATATTTACCTTTCAGTTCTTTCTTGTGTATAAATAAATAAATAGTTTCATGTTTATCCAAAAAATTTAGGTCCAACTGTGATGCTGGGTTTTTTTGGGTTTTTTTTTGCCGGTCCTGGGGCTTGAACTCAGGGCCTGGGCTCTGTCCCTGAGCCTCTCTGTGCTTAAGACTAGTGCTCTAATGCTTGAGCCACAGCACTACTTCCAGCATTTTCTGTGTATGTAGTACTGAAGAATGGAACCCAGGGCTTCATGCAGGCTAGGTGAGCACTCTACGACTAAGCCACATTCCCAGCCCATGTGAAGCTGTTTTAAGAGCTGAGTGGTTTTTGATTCTTTTCTCAGGTGGTAAAATTATCATTACATGTGATTAAGTAGCCTTCTCCCTGGCTACACAATGTTGCCTTGTGTCTGGTTGCCCCCAATTTTTAGTTACCTACATTTTTCTTTGGCTTTTGGAAGTATAACAGGATGATAATATTCAATGTAGTAGAATAACCTGATTAAGTATTAGCCATATCTGGTTTTCTTGGCTATGGACTCTTCAGAAAGGAATGTGAAGTATTTTCCCTCACATCCTCCCGAGAGGGTCATCTGGGCTTCAAATATGGGCAGGTCAAAGGTTAAGAGCAGTTTTCCCCTTGGGAAGTAGGAGTCAGCTTAGCTTACCTATGGACAGGTGGCCTCCAGCCACCTGGAAAGAATAGGAGATCGTGAGTGTCCACAGGTGCAGAAGTTGAGATCCAACCCAAAGCTGGCAAAACCTGGTGTGTAGAAGGCTTTGAGGAGCTGGACAAAAGACCACTAAGTGGCCTGTTGCTGGGAGAGGCTGTGGTGAGTGGACAGCTCAGATGCCTGCCTGAAGAAGCAGGGCCCTGACAGGGAGAACCAGCATCCCACTGGTAGCCAGGAAGCAGCTGTTAACAGTTGGAGTCCCCCAAATCAGAACCAGCTTCCAGTCCTGCCAGATCAAGCCCTTTGCTTACTTGGAGGTTTCCATTTTATTTTTGGTAAAATTCAAAGAGTTAAGGAAAGAAGCTCTAATAATTACACCAGACTTGTCATCAACTGTGGATGGGGCATTGGACCAGATTTAAATACATTTGGAGAAATAACACACGTCTTTCTCATCAAGTGTCATGGAGCAATTCATTCCCTGTTTATAGCAGCACTTTGATAATCCTGTGGCTGATCGCTGTGTTCTTCTATGATCACTGATTGTGCAAGATGTCTTCTTTCTTGGCTCCCTTGGGACTGCCAAGATATACGGAGTTAGCAAGCTATAGAGGCTAAGGCCCCTGAATTAAGAGACCTGATGGGACAGACAAATAACAGTGAGATGACATAAGCCTTTGTCCTTGCTCTATCATGAATCTGTTTTGCAACTTAGAGCAAGTTTCTTCACCTTCCTGTGTCTTCATTTACTGATCTGAAAGGCTCAATAGGTCTTTGCCAGTTGGCAATCCTTGACCTATAAGAATTCTAGACAACACGATAGGCCCAAGAAAGTATGAAGTAACTCCATATTCTCCCATATGCTACAGTCAAACCAGACTAGTGTCCATGTTCTAGAATATACCATAAACTTCCCATCTTCATGTTCATGGTCTTATATAGAATAAATGGCTCAGCCAGGCGCTGATGGCTCATGCCTGTAAATCTAGCTACTCAGGAGTCTGAGATCTGAGGATCATGGTTCAAAGCCAGCCCGGGCAGGAAAGTCCATGAGACTCTTATCTCCAATAAAACCACTAGAAAACTGGAAGTGGTGCTATAGCTCAAGTAGTAGAGTGCTTGCCTTGAGCTGAAGAGCTGAGGGACAACACTCAGGCCCAGAGTTCAAGCCCCACAACCGACCAAAAAAAAAAAAAAAAAAAGAATAAATGGCTCAGCCTGTAGCTGATGGCTGATGCCTGTAATCCTAGCTACTCAGGAAGCAAAGATCTGAGTATCCCAAAGCCAGCCTGGGCAGGAAATTCTGCAAGGTGGAAGTAGAGATGTGGCTTAAGTGGTAGAGCCTCAGCCTTGAGCAAAAAAGCTAAGACAGAATGCATAGGCCCAGAGTTCAACCCCTAGTATCTGTACACACACACACACACACACGTCCCTCATATCGGCCTTCAAAGTCCTGCTTATACTTTAAGAGTCAATTAACAACTCTCCTTCACAAGGTGGCCCCTATTCCTCCCACGGGAAGCCATCTTTCTGTCTTCTTCCACCAGTGCCTTTGAGCAGTCATCTTGGTACATTTTGCAAGCTCCCTGAAGGCAGCAACTGAGCTTTATTTATCTCTGCATCCCCCATAGGGCCCGTTTTGGGACTCTGAGAGTTCTGATGCAGCCAAATATTTGTGGAACTAAAATTGGGACCTAGGCCTAGGCTTAGATGCAGTTCCAGGCTATTTCAGGCCTTGGAATGGGTGGAGTGATGAAGTGAATGGTGGAGCTGGGAGATAAAGAGGTTTGAGTGGAATGTAAAATGGTTTCTCTGCCCCCACGCCCTTGGTGCCTCCTTGTCCAGCCCCTCCAGGAACAGGAAAACACTGTGTTCTTGTGATCTTCCTCAAGCAGTGTCTTTGTCCCTGTGGGGCCCTCATTCCACCCACTCCTTCCCTATACTCCTATAAAAAAGGCAAAGGCCCCTGCAGGCCTGTTGGAAGTGGTTGGAGGGGCTCTGGGGATAGGACAAAGTCCAAGTTCCTGGTCTCTGGCTTACTCTTGGTCACACTCTTGCTCTTGGCCTCAGACATGGTGTTGACCCTTTGTCGGGGCTCTGGAGTGTGGAAGTGGCATGAGCTCATGCTGGAAGCTGGGGCGCTCTGTCCTCACCGCTGCAGAATGGGACAAATGCTGAGGGTGGGGAATAAGGAGGTTAACTCTTTTCTCAAAAGAAGAGGCCAGGCTTGCACTGGGGAATGGTAGAGCCTTCGGTCATTAAAAGGCTACCCAAGCAGAGTCCCTAGGCATCATGGAGCACTAGGGAGGTTTTCAAGATCAGGGCAGAGAAGCATGGGGTCAGGGGCAACCTTGGGCATCCATATTGGCTATAGGGGAGGGGAGGGGTGAAATGGTTAATGGTTTGTTGAAAAACAGGGAGAGTCCCTCCTCCAGGGGCCCAGCTGGCTGGAAAGCCAGGAGTTGAGGCTCCAAGAGTGATGCAATGGGGGCCCGCCCTGCACACCAGAGAGGGTGAGGAAGGCAAGCTCCCACCCCACAGCAGCCGACCACTCACTCCTCTAGCTCCAAGGCCCAGCACAGGGCGGGACCTTTGGGGTAAAAGAGACAAGACCACAACAGCCTGAGCTTTGGGGCAACTGCAGCTTCAGTCTACCCTGCTCCAACTAGCCTCAGCACCTTGCCAGCCCAGGCAAATCCCTCAAGCCTGCTCTGCTTCAAGAGAAGCCACCCGGGGTGCTCACCAGTGCAACAAATACCAGCTCTTCCCATCCCAGGCCCACTTCCGGTCAGGTGGAAGGTGGAGAGGCCGTGCCATGAGAGGCACAGACAGGCAATGCAGGCTCTGATGCTGGCAAGCTGGTACCTCCACCCTGCTAGCCACTCACCATGGTCTTGGGAGAGGATATCTGCCAAGGAAACAGTATCCCCAAAGCCTCTAGAAGACTCATTACAGCTTCAGGCTGAGAAAGAATCTCTCAACTTGAGAAAGACTGCTGTCCCCTTACCACCCTGGGGTCTGACATAGTGTCAGGGGTGGAGAGACTAAATATGACATGTCTCCTGAGGACTTCTCAGTGTGGGGCACATGGAGAAAAGCATGCTGCACTCAGTTACCCTCTGTGAGAAAAAATTAGGCACCCCGATTTTCTAACAAAGTTCTACTCTTGACTCTAAGCCCCATGCAGACAGGAACTATGACTGTCTTGTTTCCTGTGAGATCCCATGCAATTAACATTGTTTCCTGACACAAAGCCAAGGCTCAGTAAAATGACTGACCAGCCAAAGGCTGAAGTCCAAGGCCAGTTTCACAATTTCTGGTATTATGGTAAACTCCTCATCAAGTGTGCGCTAATGCACACGCACACACTTGCACACACACACACACACACACACAGAAAAAAATACACAAAGAAGGACAAGGAATTACCAGAGTAGATTCTTTGAGCATTGTTTACAATCATTGGCTGTCTTCCCAGCCTTAACTCTAATGGGCTGTAGCTTTGGGAACTTAATGAAGACACATTAGGATCTATGGGCTGACCTAAAGGAAGTTTCCAGGAGCTGGACCAGAAAAATGGTGGCTGCCCACCACTGGGGCAGTTTCAATGTTTCTTCTCAAGCCAGTCAACTAAAGAGCAAACTAGTACTCAATACTAGCAAAGACCTTCCATTCTGGTAGTGAGTAAGTCTCTGCTTATTCCTTTAATTTGGGGAGGCAGGGCACAGACAGAACTCCAAATTCTGAAAAATAACTGTTTTATATGTGTGTGCTGGTCCTGAGGCTTGAACTCAGAGCCTGGGTGTTATCCTTTACTTTATTGCTCAATGCTGCAATCCTCTACCATTTGAGCCACACTAACACTTCCAGCTTACTGGTGGTTACTTAGAGATAAGAATCTTATTGATTTTCCTGCCCAGGATGGCTTCGAACTGCAATCCTCAGATCGTAGCCTCTTCAGTAGCTAGGATTACAGATGTAAGTCACCATTGTCATACCGCAAAATAACTCTTTTACCCTTCCAATTTTTAGCCAGGACCCACATCTTAGTCATTTATATTTGTATAAATTACTATTTGAAACTTGATCAAAGCTCTTTTGTATTTATTATCTGATTGGATTAGATAACCACAAGTCCCTCAAGGAGAATGCTCACTGTTTTGCATGAGGGAAGAGAAGTCTGGAGAACTCCAAGATCCCAGTGGCTGAGTTGGTAGCAGAGTTAAGATTGGAGTCTACATCATCATACACAGATTCTCTGACTCCTCTACACCATGCCTCCTCCACCCCCAGTCAGGAGTTCCTGAGTTCCCAGCACAGGATCTTGGATGCCAAAAGTAGCTTTACTGTTTACAGCCCGGACAACTGGTACTGCTACTTAGATTTTGGCTCCCTTACACTGGCAGAAGACCTTTTGCCTGTTTTGCTTGAAAGGCACTCACACCCATGTTCCCTTCCCTAACCACATACTCCATTCAATTGCACTGAGTTGGAAACCAGTCAAATGACCAACAAGAGGAAAATGGTCAAATAAACTCATAAGGCAATAGAATGGAACACTTGGGCAACTCAGAAAATGACAAAATATGTAAACTATCTCTGAAGGCAGCAGCAATGTGTGTGTGTTTTAATATTGTAATCTGAACAAAAAAGAACACAAAATGACAAGTACCTATTGATCTGGGGTATGTAAAATAAGCTTCTGCCAGTCAACAAGCCAGAAGTGAACTGCAAAGATGAAAAGAGATTTTTTTTCTCTGTATAGGGTTTTCTTTTCTACAATGTTCAAAATTATAATAAAAGATAAGGGTGAATATGATGATAATAAGCAAAGAGGGGCCATAGAGGGACGAGTGCTTCCCTGCTAGAATTTCAAGAAGGAAAACGCAGAGGTTGGGAAAGAATGCAGGAAACTCCAGAAAGGAAGAGTGCTTCCCCAAAGGACCCTGGGCCCACTAGTAGACGATCAATCTGTTATATGGATGCCGGAGTGTTCTTTACATCAATTACCATGTCAATGTGTGGCTGAAAGGAAGACAGGAGATCAGAAGGGGGTTGTCCATTCTGGAGAGCTGGAGGTAAGGCCACTGTTCCGGTCAGCTGCTTCCATATCGCTACTGTCACCCAATATCGTTGCAATTTTTCTCTACCTACAGTAAGGCCTGGCTTGCAGGAAGTAAAAGACCTCCAGGCGAGTATAGTCTTTCTCTGGTGGAATACCAAGCTAGCAGGAAGATGGGTGTAAAAATGCAAACTAGGCTCTCCTGAGAAGCTGGGATGGTGCCCTCCACAGACACACCAAATTCAGCATGTCTCAAACTGATCCTGTGTTTCAGCACAAAGACCTGCTTCTCCCCCACATGCTCCCCAATACGGTGGACATCACTGCCATGGGGTGGCGGAGCTTTACAGGATCTAGCTTTAGTTCAGCCCTCATTTGCACTGTGTCATATGCCTGAAGACCCTTCCCCTGATACGCCAACTTATTTCAATTGCCTGTGGCTTCAGCTTGGAATGTCTTCTCTACTTCATCAACTGCTTCTCTGTCAAGCCAGTGCATGTGTCATCTCTCTCCATAAGATGTTTTGTTTTTCTAGATCATCTCCTCAGCCCACAGTACCTGGCCTCAGGTAGAGGTTGGTGCTTGTCTGAATAGTCTCTTGAGTCCACGCCAGTCCCTGCCCTGTCTTCTGTACTGAATATAGTCACTTAGAATTTACCAATGGCTATATGTGAAAATGACGTTGCTGAATAGCTTCATCATTGTGTGCACACTACAGAGTGTACCCACACCCACCTAGTGCTGTAAACACTGGGACTATAGAGTATAACACTGCATCTAGGCTACAAATAGTACATTACTGGGCTGAATACTATAGGCAACTGTAGCACAATGCTAAGTATTTGTGCCCTTAAACATACCAAAAACAGGTGTGTTTACAGTAATACCAGCATAAAAATGAGAGAACTATGTGGCTCTATGATATGACCATGCCTGAGCTGCTATGTAACAAAGTGAGAGAAATGTTTTGTTCACTGTAATTTTATGGAACCATTGTTGCATATAATCAGCCTGTTGTTAACTGAAACATCATAATACAATACATGGCAGTATATATTTTATGAATATAAGAATGAACAAATATATAGAATGAATATTTATTAGCATGTGGAACCCCAGTGCCACATTTCTGGTGACAGCAATTCCCAATTCTCCTCTATATTTAGGCCACTCTTGTCTAGCACAAGGTCCCCTCCAGTCTCCAGGTCTTCGGGAGACATCACGCACAACAGGCAGCACTCCCCTGATCTTTCCAAACACTGGCCCCTGGGTGGCGCTCTTGTCTGCATGTGGATTGTACTGATTGGAGATGTAAGTTGCTACTAGAGGGGCTTTCAGAGCAGAGGTAAGGCTAAGAAAAGTCATTTCTTAGCATCCATGTATGGTGATCTCCTCAGATGAGCCATGGGATACTATCTTGGGATTGGGCAAGAAGGGGAAAGGATGCAGTGCTTCTCATGTATGTTATGTTCTCACACTCCCTGGCTAGGTGAACGTTTTGATTTCTAGCCCATACATGGTAGGAATGGCAGACACAATGTCCTCCACAGTGGCTGGTGTCCATGAATGCCTAGCCCTGTTCTGATCTGAACCACAGAAGCCTATTTGTCTCTAGCACAGCAAGTGCTGTTCTCCTGCCTTATGAACACATTCAGTCTCCAAGGTCAGTTTATCTACCTCCTAATAGTCTAAGCACTCAGGTAAGTGCTTAAGTCGAGTCTGGCCTTCTTCTTAGCCTAAACTACTAAACAAAGCTCTGCCCCTTCTAGAGACAACCCTATCGTCAACATCCTCAGAGCAGCAGCACCACCACCACCATAACACTGAAACTAGAGTGATCCTAGCCCTAGCTATGACCTAGCAAGGGGGTAAGAGGTAGAGACAAAGCACTTGGGAAATGGAATATTTGTGTGTGTGTGTGTGTGTGTGTGTGTGTGTGACAGAGAAGAGAGAGAAAGAGAGAGAATGCAGGTACTGGGGCTTGAACTCAAGGCCTGGGCATTGTCTCTTAGCTTTTTTTCTCAAGGTTGGTGCTCTACCACTTGAGCCTCAACTATGCTTCCAGCCTT